>NC_057807.1:301994886-302288377 GCF_018294505.1 Triticum aestivum
AAAGGGTGCTTGCCCTTCTTTTAATTAGATTTCTGAGGTTTCAACAATCCTCAATTCAAGTTTCAGAAATCTAGACATGATGCCGGATGCTCTCAAATGCAACTAATACAAGCAAAGTCTAGGGTTGTGACAAGAAGTGACCATGGGCCGCGTTGATGACAAGTTTAGGATAGGCCGTTGACGAGCCGATTTGACAAAGAATGTTGGGCCTTTAGCTGGGCCGGTCCATTATGGTCTGCAGAATCTTGTGGGCCTTTAGCTGGGCCAGCCCATTATGGTCTGCAAAATCTTGTGGGCCTTTAGCTGGGCCGCCCATTATGGTCTGCAAAATCGTGTGGGCCTTTAGCTGGACCGGCCCATTATGGTCCGCTAAATTTTGTGGGCCTTTAGATGGGCCAACCCATTATGGTCTACAAAATCTTGTGGGCCTTTAGCTGGGCCGGCCGATTATGGTCCGCTAAATCTTATGGGCCTTTGGTTGGGCCGGCCCATTTAAACTTTATGAGCCATTTTTGGGCTGGTCCACGTGTCAACATATCATAGGCCCATCTCGACCGTTGGATGAGTGACACCTGTGCCAACATGGAGCTGACATGTGTTTCCTCCAGCCAATGATGATTTTACACGTGGAAAATCGGCATTGGTCGTGGCTGTTAGCGGGTTATCGGATCCAAAAACCGAACCCGATAGGTTAATGGCGGTTAACGTCGTCCCGTTACGGTGGATGCCACGTATCGGTCACCCTTGACGAAACCACTTTTATGACGCGCAATTTATCGTCATGGAAGTGGACACTTCCATGATGACAATTTTGGTAATGTCATGGAACACTTCTACGACAGCACATATATGACTATCTTGATTCTGTCATAAAATCGTCATGGATGTACATGCATGACAGAAAATGCGACCTACTGTAACAAACACGTATCATCATGGAAGTGTATTTTTTTTGTAGTGAGGTTTCCCCCCTTCCCTAGTTGGAGTAGGAGAAGAAGGAAGAGGGAGAAGGAGAGAAGGAAAGGGGGCCGGCCCCCTCCCCAATTCGGATTGGGCTAGGGGGGCTCCCCCCACTTGGCCGCCTCCTCCTCACTCCCACCATGGCCCATTAAGGCCCATTGACTCCCCGGGGGGTTCTGGTAACCCCCCGGTACTCCGATATATGCCCAAACTCATCCGAAACCTTTCTGGTATCCAAACAAAACCTTCCAATATATCAATCTTCATGTCTCAACCATTTTGAGACTCCTCGTCATGTCTGTGATCACATCTGGGACTCCGAACTACCTTCGATACATCAAAACACATAAACTCATAATATCGATTGTCATCAAACGTTAAGCGTGCGGACCCTACGGGTTCGAGAACTATATAGACATGAACGAGACTCATCTCCATTCAATAACCAATAGCGGAACCTGGATGCTCATATTAGTTCCTACATATTCTATGAAGATCTTTATCAGTCAAACTGCATAACAACATTCGTTGTTCCCTTTGTCATTGGTATGTTAGTTGCCCGAGATTTGATTGTCGGTATCTCAATACCTGGTTCAATCTCGTTACCGGCAAGTCTCTTTACTCGTTCCGTAATGCATCATCCCGTAACTAACTCACTAGTCACATTGCTTGCAAGGCTTATAGTGATGTGCATTACCGAGAGGGCCCAAAGATACCTCTCCGACAGTCAGAGTGACAAATCCTAATCTCGATCTATGCCAACTCAACAAACACCATTGGAGACACCTGTAAAGCATCTTTATAATCACCCAGTTATGTTGTGAGAGGATGGCAATGGGTAGGGTATGGGGAGGGTAGAGAAATACCATACCCATACCCATATAGTTAATGGGTACAAAATTCTACCCATACCCATGCCAATGGGTATGAAACTTTACCCATACCCATACCCGATGGGTATCCATACCCATTGGGTACCCAATGGGTAGATCAAATAATACAACAGTTATTCACAATATTACATTCATTGATAGCGCATTTGACAAAAAGAACTTTTTATGGAGACGAGGGGATTTGGTGTGATGATGTGAGGCTTAATTACGGGAGTACTTGGGTCGCCCAGCTCCTTTAACACAACCGACCTTGCCCATATGTTGGACATCCATGAGTAAGGCCCACATGTCAGTATAAACAGGCAGGGTATGGGTATATCCATGGGTACAAGGCTATACCAGTACCCTACCCATGACTTAACGGGCAGGGTATGGGTACTACCCATGGGTGTAAAATTCTGCCCATACCCTACCCATGCGGGTACGGTATCCGCGGGTACCCGTACCCATGGGTAAAATTGCCATCCTCACCCTAAGCGTTCCTCTGGTGTTCGGGAGTTGCATAATCTCATAGTCATAGGAACATGTATAAGTTATGAAGAAAGCAATAGCAATAAACTAAACGATCATAGTGCTAAGCTAATGGATAGGTCAAGTCAATCACAACATTCTCTAATGATGTGATCCCGTTCATAAAATGACAACTCTTGTCCATGGCTAGGAAACTTAACCCTCTTTGATTAACGAGCTAGTCAAGTAGAGGCATACTAGTGACACTCTGTTTGTCTATGTATTCACACATGTAAGTTTCCGGTTAATACAATTCTAGCATGAATAATAAACATTTATCATGATATAAGGAAATATAAATAACAACTTTATTATTTCCTCTAGGGCATATTACCTTCAGTCTCCCACTTGCACTAGAGTCAATAATCTAGATTACATCATAATGATTCTAACACCCATGGAGTCTTGGAGTTGATCATGTTTTGCTTGTGAGAGAGGTTTAGTCAACGGGCCTGCAACATTCAGATCCGTATGTATCTTGCAAATCTCTATGTCTCCCTCCTTGACTTGATCGCTGATGGAATTGAAGCATCTCTTGATGTGCTTGGTTCTCTTGTGAAATCTGGATTCCTTTGCCAAGGCAATTGCACCAGTATTGTCACAAAATATTTTCATTGGACCCGATGCACTAGGTATGACACCTAGATCAGATATGAACTCCTTCATCCAGACTCCTTCATTTGCTGCTTCCGAAGCAGCTATGTATTCCGCTTCACACGTAGATCCCGCCACAGTGCTCTGCTTGGAACTGCACCAACTGACGGCTCCAACATTCAATAAAAATATGTATCCGGTTTGTGACTTAGAGTCATCTGGATCAGTGTCAAAGCTCGCATCGACGTAACCGTTTACAACGAGCTCTTTGTCACCTCCATAAACGGGAAACATATCCTTAGTGTTTTTCAGGTATTTCAGGATGTTCTTGACCGCTGTCCAGTGATCCACTCCTGGATTACTTTGGTACCTCCCCGCAAAACTAATAGCAAGGTACACTCAGGTCTGGTACACAGCATTGCATACATGATAGAACCTATGGCTGAAGCATAGGCAATGCCTTTCATTTTCTCTCTATCTTCTGCAGTGGTCGGGCATTGACTCTGACTCAACTCCACACCTTGTAACATAGCCAAGAACCCTTTCTTTGCTTGATCCATTTTGAACTTCTTCAAAACTTTATCAAGGTATGTGCTTTGTGAAAGTCCAATTAAGCGTCTTGATCTATCTCTATAGATCTTGATGCCCAATATATAAGCAGCTTCACCGAGGTCTTTCATTGAAAATTCTTATTCAAGTATCCTTTTATGCTATTCAGAAATTCAGTATTATTTCCGATCAACAATATGTCATCCACATATAATATCAGAAATGCTACAGAGCTCCCATTCACTTTCTTGTAAATACAGGCTTCTCCAAAAGTCTGTATAAAACCATATGATTTGATCACACTATCAAAGCGTATATTCCAACTCCGAGAGGTTTGCACCAGTCCATAAATGGATCGCTGGAGCTTGCACACTTTGTTAGCACCTTTTGGATTGACAAAACCTTCTGGTTGCATCATATACAACTCTTCTTTAAGATCTCCATTAAGGTATGCAGTTTTGACATCCATTTGCCAAATTTCATAATCATAAAATGTGACAATTGCTAACATGATTTAGACGGACTTAAGCATCGCTACAGGTGGGAAGGTCTCATCATAGTCAACTACCTTGAACTTGTCGAAAACCTTTCGCAACAAGTCGAGCTTTGTAGACAGTAACATTATCATCAGCGTCAGTCTTCTTCTTGAATATCCATTTATTCTCTATGGCTTTCCGATCATCGGGCAACACTACTTCAGGATACTGCTAACGCGACACTACGATCGGAGACCCTTTGCCGAAACTGTGTGCGATGCAATAATCACAAATGATGATGTAAGAAAACCATCAAAAAGGTGCAAAACGTTTGCGATGATGGATGCATCAAACACGGTTAAGATTTTAGTTGCGTGTGCGATGCATGGCATATGGTTAATCCATTCAAACTGTCTGCAATGAGGCAGAACAACAGAAATGGGCAGCCATAACAATGTGTCCGCGATGCAGGACACACGGTTAATCCATTCAATCTGTTTGCGATGAGGTAGAACAACAGAAAAGGGCAGCCATACCAATGTCTGTGTGATACACGGCATACGGTTAACTCAGACGAACTGTTTTCGATTAGAGAACACAACAGAAACGATTCAACTTAACAAGATGTGTGTGATATGCAGCATACAGTTCACATGGATGAACTGTTTGTGATGAGCCAAAAGAACACAAACGAGTCGTGTAAACAAGATGTGTGTGATACATGGCAAACAGCCGACTCAGATGAACTGTTTGCGATGAGAAATTACAACACATATGATCAATACAGTTACTTCGTGTGTGATTCTGTGTGTACAAAAAAATTGAAAAATGCAAACTAGTTGCTTGTGGTGCCTAGGAGTATCACACACGATGCGTCTGCGAGTACTCGTGTGCGATGATTAGTATGTTACACATACATTTCCTTATGTGAACATGTGTGTGAATTTGCAATATGGACAGTTAATATGCAAATGCCTTCTGGACATCGGGCACACGCTTAAACTCAATGAACTGCGTATGATACTAATACTTTCCATGAAAATTTATGAACTTGGGTAACAGCATTTGAGTAACATATATATAGTGGTTGCACTATTCAACAAAAGGAGGATCTTCGTAACACGGTTTTGACAACCATATGGTCCATATCTACATACTTAACATAGTAACAACTATCACATTTTAAGAGGCTAAAGGCTAACAACCATGTGGTCCATATCTACATACTTAACATATATATAGTAACAACTAGCACATTTTAAGAGGCTGAGGGCCAACAACCATAAATATCCACTGGAAGCAGCTTGATCACGGTGACTCGGCATCTCGTCAATGAAAAGGAAGATCCCTCCTGTGCCTTGGTAGAGCAGGAGTAGAACAGTGTCTCCAATTTTCCAATATGGATGCATTGCCACGAGAAGCGAGAACTTGTTAATTTGAATAGTTTCATTTTTGCGAGAAATGCAGTACCTTGCAATCACTTTGGCGTTATTAGCAGGCAAAAGTGTGATTCGACCACGCCGGGAAATCAATCCAGGAACTGCTACAGGGGGCAATTTCTGTTGACATGCAGAATAAAAAACAATTGTAACATATCGTTGAAGATATATATAGTTTATGAGCATCAACATTAAAATAAGACTTTTTACCAGCGCTTCATGCACACAATTGGTCTTGTTCAGTGTGTGCACCATAGGTCTAATTAATCCCATCCAAAATCCAGCATTCATACACTGTGCTATCTCCGAAATTTATCAACAAAGTTTATGACATGCTTCAAGTCCTTCCAGTGAAATTTGGTACGCTTAGTAACATATAGATTGTTCACTATGCATCCAACATATCCTGCTTAAAAGGTGGAAAGATATTATTTATTCAAAACATGGCAGAAGAATATATAGTGCGCATAAATTGGTAAACATAATTTGTTACTGCCTAGGAACGGAGTCAGAATATGATATCACAATTGGTTGCTTAAATAGTGATCAATTAGTTGCTTAAATAGTAATATGACAGCATGGATAAAGTTGAAAGGACACTAACCTCGATCAGACTTTGATTGGCTGATGACGTTGGGGAAGTAAACATCCATCTTAATTAGACCAAGTTGTGGTGCATGCAATTGAATTTTATAGCCAGCTTTCAGTTCATAACACTTAGACATTTTTCTCCAAAGGTCCGCATTAAAATACGAGTGACCATCTTTATCAAGTTTTATGCTAACCGTCATTGTAAATCCATGTTGCGTTCTCAATATGACATCCTGGGAGTCATCAACAAAGTAAAGCCCAAGATTTCCTTCTACTCCTGTTCTTGCAAAGCAAGGGATGTACTGCTTGAAATGAAAATTAAGATCGTAAATTAGATATATTCAAATAACAGAGCAAGATGCAAATATGGGAGTAACTGATAGCACATATCCATATATAGGTGCAAGCAAAGTACAAAAATATTGAATTAAAAATAGATAATGTAACAAAGATTTGATGTAAATATATAATGTAGCAACAGATGGTATATGTTCACAAATTTAGGCCATGCCAACCGTGGTAGGTTGAGATTGAACATACCGAGCGCTCCCTGAAGTCATCCAGAATGGTGAGATAGAAGTTCGTTTCAGACTGGCCACGACCACAGTTGCCCGATTTGTGCTTGCACTATGGACACATGAATGAACACCCACGAATCAGCTAGAACAAAAATGATTCCACGGTGATTTTCCGCCGGTGAAATAATAGCGACGGACAGACTACGACAAGAGATGAGTGAATATTTTGCTAATTTAGTTGATTACCTTCTCCATGAAAAAAATCCCCGGCCCAATCCCGTAGAAAACCCCAGTCGACCAGAGTCTCGAGAATGTCGGTGCAGATAGGCGGCGGAAAGCGGTGGATGCGAAATCCGGTGCCATTCGACCTACGCCCGCCGCCAACAGCCGTCGAGCTTAGGATGCAGAGTTGCGGAGGAGTCCACGGCGAGTGAGTGGGGACAAAGTGGGCAAGGGTTTTCTTTTCCTTTTGCATGTGTGAGTGAACACACATGGTTCGCAGAGGCGATGGAGTTGAAACGTGTGCGATAGTAAATCACCGAGACTGAATGGGAATCCAAATTTCCTTTGTCTTTCATCCATGAGTTTTTTTCTACCATGAACATAAACCCTGCTAATCACCGTGTTCAAATTTCACACTTTTCTGGGTTCATTTACAATATTTAGGGGATTATGTGCATTTTGTAGGCATTAATGCACATAATTCAATTTCAAACAATCGGTGCATGAAAGGGTGCACAAGAACGGTCTGGAAAAACCATACTCGTGGTATTCAGTAATTTCTCAAGCCTTTTACAAGGAATGGGCAGAGATTTAAATGGAATGCATCGCAATAGTCAACCACAAATGCGTCATTTACTGGGTTATCAACTATAGAACAATGAAATATGTGCTTGAAAAACATGACGACTGGCATGGTGCCATGGTATGGCCTCACCGTGCCCTGGTTAAAAGCTTAGAAGGTTTGATTTATATCGTCATGCACACCCTTCATAAATTGAACCATCACCGAGGAAGTTCAATGCTTTTGGGAGGGAAATCACCAAGATTGAAGGGGAATCCAAATTTCCGTCCTAGTTTGTGATAATCCCCAAGTGCAGGGAATCATCATAGCAATTCCCAAAGGTGGAAGTGATAAGTATGGAGTGTTGAACGCACAAGGAGCTAAAGGTAAGATCAATATTCTCTCAAGTCCTATTTGCCACTGATACGACTCTACGTACACCGAACGTTTGCTTCCAACTAGAAACGAGAAATAAAACTACGTTGTGGGTGTGAAGAGGATAACTTTGCAAGGTATCGGAGAGCTAAAATATAAAAGTAGGTGCTGTTATCATAAAGTTAGAATATATTACTAACTATTATAAATAGCGAGTGTGGAATAATGATGGGGTCGCTGTGCGCAATTACCCTAGGAAATCGTTAACAAGACCGCTAGTCGTCATTGCAATTTCATATGAGGGAGAGGCATAAGCTAACATACTTTCTCTTCTTGGATCATATGCACTTATGATTGGAACTCTAGCAAGCATCCACAACTACTAAAGATCATTAAGGTAAAACCCAACCATAGCATAAAAATATCAAGTCCCCTTTATCCCATACGCAACAACCCCCTTACTCAGGTTTATGCTTCTCTCACTCAAGCAACCCACTATAAGCGAATCATGAACGTATTGCAACACCCTAAAGCGGAAATCCCTCATGCTTGCGCGACACGGAGGGCACAATAGGATAGCACCAAAATAAAACATGCAACTCATACCAATCCAGATCATCAGTCAACCCAAAGATAAATTATATCTACTCAAAACATCATAGGATGGCAACACATCATTGGATCATAATATGTGGCATAAAGCACCATGTTCAAGTAGGGATTCCAGCAGGGTGTGGGAGAGTAGACCGCGTAAAAGAGATGAGGATGGTGATGTTGATGAAGTCGATCACCATGGCGATGATTCCCCTCCTGATGGCACTCCGGCACCACCGAGAGAGAGGAGGAGAGCTTCTCCCCCTTGTGCTTCCTCCTCCATGGCATCCCCCCTAGATGGGGAGAGGTTCTCCCTCTAGTCCTTGGCTTTCATGGCGATGATGGACCCTCCGAGATCCTCCTCCATGGCCTTCGGTGATGATGGCAACCTCCGGCAGGGTGCTAGAGAGGGACTAGATTGATTTCTCGTGGCTACAAAGGCTTACAACGGTGGAACTTCTGATCTAGGTTATTTTCTGGAGGTTTGGGTATTTATAGGAGAGGTTGGCATCGAGAACAAATCAGGGGGCCCCACGGGAAGTCCACGAGGAACAGGGGCGCCCCCTCCACCCTTGTGGGGCCCACGAGCCTCCCCTCCGGTAACTCTTCGTTCCAGTATTTTTTTATTTTCTAGAAAACTTCTCCGTTGATTTTCATTGCATTCGAAGAACTTTTATTTCTGCACAAAAGCAACACCACGGTAGTTCTGTTGAAAACAACGACAGTACGGGTTAGTTCTAATGAAATCAAACCAAAATCATATAAAACTATTGTAAACATGGCATGAATACTTCATAAATTATAGATACGTTGGAGACGTATCAGAATCCCCAAGGTTAATTCCTGCTCGTCCTCGAGTAGGTAAATGATAAAAGAATTAACTTATGAAATTTGAATGCTAGCAAGTGCATAAGTTTGATCAATGATAGTTCCAATCACTTTTTCTAGCATCATTATATCATAACAGTAGCTCAACTCATGAAACTTCTCATGATCAAGTAACAAGCTATTCACATGTTAAAGTATAGATCATAAACTTTCTTGAAATCTAACAAACCGTGCTCTTAGTCATCAAACAATTGCAATTCATCTTATTTTCGGGAGGGTCTATGTAAGAGCTTTGAATCAGCAAACTCCACATACTCAACTATCATTTAATCTTTCACAATTAATTGCTAACACTCATGTGATATTTATGGGTTCAAAATTTTAATCGGACACAGAGGAAGGTAGGAGCTTATAGTTTCGCCTCCCAACCTTTTACCTCAAGGGTAATGTCAACAATAATAATTTATGAAAACCTACATCCAAGTGGATATATATATATATATATATATATATATATCCGGATCGCTCCAACACAAAGTGCTTGCCAAAGGAAAAAGTGTAAAAAGGAAAGGTGATGATCACCATGACTCTTGTATAAGGGTAGAAGATAAAAGTAAAAGAGAGGCCCTTCGTAGAGGGAAGTAGAGGTTGTCATGTGCTTTTATGGTTGGATGCACAAAATCCGAATGCAAAAGAACGTCACTTTATATTGCCGCTTGTGGTAAAGACCTTTATTATAGAGTCTGTCGCTTTTATTTCTTCCCTATCACAAGTTCGTATAAAGCTTATTTTCTTCGCGCTAATAGATCATACATATTTAAGGAGATTTTTTTTATTGCATGCACCGATGACAACTTACTTGAAGGATTTTACTCAATCCATAGGTAGCTAAGAATTTACTCCCATGGCAAAACTGGGTTAATGAATGTTTGTAAGCACAATTAGTATCTCTACTTGGTGCAAAGAATTTGGCTAGCATGAGAGGGAAAGGCAAGCTCATCATGTTGGATGATCCAAGACAATATAATGTTTTGGATATAGGAAAACATAACCCATTAAGTTGTCTTCCTTGTCCAACATCAACTTTTTAGCATGTCATATTTTCATGAGTGCTCACAATTACAAAAGATGTCCAAGATAGTATATTTATATGTGAAATCTCTCTTCCTTCAATATTCTTTCATGAATTGCTCAAGTGACCAATTCTTCGTTTGCTAACTTTCAATAAGTTTACTACCTATACTTATTATGTGTGAAGTCATTACTCCCCATGTTATAAGCATATGAAATGTATATAAATTCAGATTTATGATATTCAATTCATTCAACCATTTACTCATAGGATATACGTGAAGCGCGTGAGTAAATGACAAACTACTCCAAAATATATAAGTGAAGAACACTGAGTAGTCAAATAATTAACTAGACATGGGAGGATTCTTTTTCATTCAAGATTTCAGATCCAAAGATTTTATTCAAACAACAATTAAGTAAGGTATACCTATAGATTTGAAGATGAAAGAAGGGATGCCTTCCGGGGCATCCCCAAGCTTAGGCGCTTGAGTCTTCCTTGAAAATTACCTTGGGGTGCCTTGGGCATCCCCAAGCTTAGGGTATTTCCACTCCTTATTCTCCTCATATCGATATCTCACCCAAAGCTTGAAAACTTCAATCACACAAAACTTAACGGAACTTCGTGAGATAGGTTAGTATGATAAAGAGTAAACCATGCACTTTGGTCCTGTCAAAGACAAGGTTCATAATTGTTCTCACACAATTCCTACTGTACCATATAATTTCTACAATTTATATTGAGAAATATAAGCCATAGAAAATAGAAAACAAGCAAACTATGCAATGAAAAGAGAATCTGTCAGAAACAGAACAGTTTGTGATGATCTAAACAGTAACCATACTTCTGCTACTCCAAAAATTATGAAATAAGTTGGTGGATGTGAGGAATTTGTCTATTAGTCTTCTGAAAAAATAATCAACTAAAAAGCACTCTTCTGTAAAAAATTACAGCTAATCTCGTGAGCGCAAAATTTCTGTTTTTTACAGCCAGATCACATTAACTTTCACCCAAGTCTTCCCAAAGGTCTTACTTGGCACTTTATTGAAACAAAAGATATAAAACATGATTACTATAGTAGCTTAATCATGTCAACACACAAAAAAAGTAAGGGTAAATATTGGGTTGTCTCCCAACAAGCGCTTTTCTTTAATGCGTTTTAGCTAGGCATGATGATTTCAATGATGCTCACATAAAAGATAAGAATTGAAACATAGAGGGAGCATCATGAAGAATATGACTAGCACATTCAAATATAACCCACTTCCTATGCCTAGGGATTTTGTGAGAACATAATCTATAGGAACAAGAATCAACTAGCATAGGAAGTAAAACAAGTATAACTACAAAACTTTAAGCACATAGAGAGGAAACTTGATATTATTGCAATTCCTACAAGCATGAATTCCTCCCTCATAATAATTTTCAGTAGCATCATGAATGAGTTCCACAACCTAACCATCACATAAAGCATTATTTTCATGATCTACAAGCATAGAAATTTTACTACTCTCCACATAAGCAAAATTCTTCTCATTCGGAATAGTGGGAGCAAACTCAACAAAATAACTGTCATGTGAGGCATAATCCAATTGAAAATTAAAATCATGATGAAAAGTTACATGGTTAACATTATTCTTTTTGGCATACATGTTATCACAATAATCATCATAGATAGCAACTTTCTTCTCATAATCAATTGGAACCTCTTCCGAAATAGTGGAATCATTACTAACTAATGTTGACACTCTTCCAAATACACTTTCATAAATATCACACTAAGATTCAACACCCTCAAAAATAGTGGGATCACTAATTCCTAAAGTTGACACTCTTCCAACCCCACTTTAGATTTTAGTATTATTCGTACTCCAAAAGATATAAGTGAAGTTCATGGAGCATTCTACAATTAATATATACTAACCAATATCCAAGCTCAAAATATATAAGTGAAGCACACGAAGCATTCTATAAAACCATACTCAAAAGATTTAAGTGAAGCACAAAGAGCAATTCTATAAGATCATACTTAAAACATATAAGTGAAGCACATGAAGCATTCTATAAATCAATGAAGGGCTATCTCATACTAGCATGGTTCTTAAAGGAAAAACAAAAACACAAAGGACACAAATCATGTGAACAAAAACCGGGGTATACTGATAATTGTTGAAGAAGAAAGATGGGATGCCAACCGGGGCATCCCCAAGCTTAGATGCTTGAGTATCCTTGAAATATTTACTTGGGGTGCCTTGGGAATCCCCAAGATTGAACTCTTGCCTCTGTTTATTCTTCTCATATTGATGGCTCCTCGATCTTCGAACACTTCATCCACACAAAACTTCAACAAAAACTTTGTGAGATCGGTTAGTATAATAAAGCAAATCACTACCTTTAGGTACTGTTGTAAACTTATTCCAATTTCATATTAGAACTGTATATACTGTATTCCAACTTCACCATGGTTCATACCCCCCGATACTACCCATAGATTCATCAAAATAAGCGAACAACACATAGAAAACAGAATCTGTCAAAAACAGGACAGTCTGTAGTAATCTGGAAGTTTAGTATACTTCTGTAACTCCAAAAATTCTAAAAATAATGTTAAAATTTAAAAAAATTGTACAGAAGCAATGTGCAAAAAGTTTCAGACCCATTTGACTTTCCAGTAAAAAATATAAATTCATGCGCTACAGCCAAAGTTTCTGTTTTTTGTGTACTGCACAAAGTAAACAAGCAGTCTAATCATCCTAAAACCAAAGCTTGGCACATTATTTTTATAATAAAAATGGATATATACAGGGGGATAATTGTTTTCAGAGAAACTTCCATGAATTTTTTAGATTGTTTCCATGAGCATGAACACAAGTGCTCAAGGTTGACCCTCACTTCTTCAATGCATAACTTTCCAATCACTTCTCTTATTGAAAAACTTTTTAGGCATGAGAGGCAAGTAATTTTTTTGTATTTTCATTCTTTTAATATTTTTTGTATGTTTCACACAGAACTAAACAGAAACAAAAAGTAAAAACAAAATCTACTTATTGAAGAAAGCAAACATGCACACACGAGAATATCAACCCCACGCTATTGCTCCCCGGCAACGGCGCCAGAAAAGAGCTTGATAATCCCCAAGTGCAGGGAATCATCATAGCAATTCCAAAAGGTGGAAGTGATAGTAATGGAGTGTAGAACCCACAAGGAGATAAAGGTAATATCAATATTCTCTCAAGTCCTATCTGCCACTGATACGACTCTACGTACACCGAACGTTTGCTTCCAACTAGAAACGAGAAATAAAACTACGTTGTGGGTGTGAAGATGATAACTTTGCAAGGTATCGGAGAGCTAAAATATAAAAGTAGGTGTTGTTATCATAAAGTTAGAATATATTACTAACTATTATAAATAGCGAGTGTGGAATAATGATGGGTCGGTGTGCGGAACTACCCTAGGCAATCGTTAACAAGGCGGGTAGTCGTCATTGCAATTTCATATGAGGGAGAGGCATAAGCTAACATACTTTCTCTTCTTGGTTCATATGCACTTATGATTGGAACTCTAGCAAGCATCCGCAACTACTAAAGATCATTAAGGTAAAACCCAACCATAGCATTAGCATGTCAATTCCCCTTTATCTCATACGCAACAACCCCCTTACTCGGGTTTATGCTTCTGTCACTCATGCAACCAACTATAAGCGAATCATGAACGTATTGCAACACCCTACAGCGGGAATCCCTCATGCTTGCGTGACATGGAGAGCACAATAGGACAACACCAAAATAAAACATACAACTCATACCAATCTAGATCATCAATCAACCCAAAGACAAAGGATATCTACTCAAAACATCATAGGATGGCAACACATCATTGGATCATAATATGTGGCCTAAAGCACCATGTTCAAGTAGGGATTACAGCGGGGTGCAGGAGAGTGGACCGCGTAAAAGAGATGAGGATGGTGATGATGATGGTGATGTTGATGAAGACGATCACCGCGGCGATGATTCCCCTCGCGATGGCACTCTGGCGCAACCGAGAGAAAGGAGGAGAGGTTCTCCCCCTTGTGCTTCCTCCTCCATGGCCTCCCCCTAGGTGGGGAGAGGTTCTCCCTCTAGTCCTTGTCCTTCATGGCAATGATGGACCCTCCGGGATCCTCCTCCATGGCCTCCGGTGATGATGGCCCCCTCCGGCAGGGTGCCAGAGAGGGCCTAGATTAATTTCTCATGGCTACAAAGCCTTGCGGTGGCGGAACTTCCGATCTAGGTTATTTTCTGGAGGTTTGGGTATTTATAGGAGAGGTTGGCATCGAGAACAAGTCAGGGCCCCCCACGGGAAGTGCACGAGGCACAGGGGCGCGCCCTCCACCCTCGTGGGGCCCACGGACCTCCCCTCCTGTAACTCTTCATTCCAGTATTTTTTATATTTTCCCAAAAATTTCTCCATTGATTTTCATCGCATTCTGAGAACTTTTATTTCTGCACAAAAACAACACCACGGTAGTTCTGCTGAAAATAACGTCAGTCCGGGTTAGTTCTAATCAAATCATACCAAAATCATATAAAACTATTGTAAACATGGCATGAATACTTCATATATTATAGATACGTTGGAGACGTATCAGAACCCCCAAGTTTAATTCCTGCTCGTCCTCGAGTAGGTAAATGATAAAAGAAATAATTTATGAAATGTGAATGCTAGCAAGTGCATAAGTTTGATCAATGATAGTTCCAATCACTTTTTCTAGCATCATTATATCATAACAGTAGCTCAACTCATGAAACTTCTCATGATCAAGTAACAAGCTATTGACATGTTAAAGTATAAATCATAAACTTTCTCGAAAACTAACAAACTGTGCTCTTAGTCATCAAACAATTGCAATCCATCTTATTTTCGGGAAGGGTCTATGTAAGAGCTTTGAATCAGCAAACTCCACATACTCAACTATCATTCAATCTTTCACAATTGCTAACACTCATGTGATATTTATGGGTTCAAAGTTTTAATCAGACACAGAGAAAGATAGGGGCTTATAGTTTCGTCTCCCAACCTTTTACCTCAAGGGTAATGTCAACAATAATAATTTATGAAAACCTACATCCAAGTGGATATATATATATCCGGATCGCTCCAACACAAAGTGCTTGCCAAAGGAAAAAGTGTAAAAAGGAAAGGTGATGATCACCATGACTCTTGTAGAAGGGTAGAAGATAAAAGTAAAAGATAGGCCCTTCGCAGAGGGAAGCAGAGGTTGTCATGTGCTTTTATGGTTGGATGCACAAAATCTTAATGCAAAAGAACGTCACTTTATATTGCCGCTTGTGATAAAGACCTTTATTATGCAGTTCATCGCTTTTATTTCTTCCATATCACAAGTTCTTATAAAGCTTATTTTCTTTGCACTAATAGATCATACATATTTAAGGAGCAATTTTTTATTGCATGCACCGATGACAACTTACTTGAAGGATCTTACTAGATCCATAGGTAGTTATGGTGGACTCCCATGGCAAAACTGGGTTAAGGAATGTTTGGAAGCACAATTAGTATCTCTACTTGGTGCAAAGAATTTGGCTAGCATGAGAGGGAAAGGCAAGCTCAACATGTTGAATGATCCAAGATAATATAACGTTTCGGATATAGGAAAACATAACCCATTAAGTTGTCTTCGTTGTCCAACATCAACTTTTTTGCATGTCATATTTTAATGAGTGCTCACAATTACAAAAGATGTCCAAGATAGTATATTTATATGCGAAATCTCTCTTCCTTCAATATTCTTTCATGAATTGTTCAAGTGACCAATTCTGCGTTTGCTAACTTTCAATAAGTTTACTACCTATACTTATTATGTGTGAAGTCATTACTCCCCATGTTATAAGCATATTAAATGTATATAAATTCAGATTTATGAAATTCAATTCATTCAACCATTTACTCATAGGATATACGTGAAGCGGGTGAGTAAATGACAAACTACTCCAAAAGATATAAGTGAAGAACACTGAGTAGTCAAATAATTAACTAGCCATGATGGGATTCTTTTTCATTTAAGATTACAGATCCAATGATTTTATTCAAACAGCAAGTAAAATTGAAAATATGCTCCAAGCAAAACACATATCATGTGACGAATAAAAATATAGCTCCGAGTAAGGTACACTGATAGTTTTGAAGACGAAAGAGGGGATGCCTTCCAGGGCATCCCCAAGCTTAGGAGCTTGAGTCTTCCTTGAATATTACCTTGGGGTGCCTTGGGCATCCCCAAGCTTAGGGGTCTTTCCACTCCTTATTCTCATCATATCATATCTCACCCAAAGCTTGAAAACTTCAATCACACAAAACTTAACGGAACTTTGTGAGATAGGTTAGTATGATAAAGAGTAAACCATTCACTTTGGTATTGTCAAAGACAAGGTTCATAATTGTTCTCACACAATGCCTACTGTACCATATCATTTCTACAATTTATATTGAGAAATATAAGTCATAGGAAATAGAAAACAAGCAAACTATGCAATGAAAACAGAATCTGTCAGGAACAGAACAGTGTGTAATGATTTGAATAGTAACCATACTCCTGCTACTCCAAAAATTATGAAATAAATTGGAGGACGTGAGGAATTTGTCTATTAATCCCCCTAGATGGGGAGAGGTTCTCCCTCTGGTCCTTGGCCTTCATGGCGATGATGGCCCCTCTGGGATCCTCCTCCATGGCCTCCGGTGATGATGGCCCCCTCCGGCAGGGTGCCAGAGAGGGCCTAGATTGATTTCTCATGGCTATAGAGGCTTGCCGCGGCGGAACTTCGATCTAGGTTATTTTCTGGAGGTTTGGGTATTTAGAGGAGAGGTTGGCATCGAGAACAAGTCAAGGGGCCCCACGGGAAGTCCACGAGCCACAGGGGCACGCCCTAGGAGGATGGGTGCGCCCTCCACCCTCATGGAGCCCACGGGCCTCCCCTCCGGTAACTCTTCGTTCCAGCATTTTTTATATTTTCCAGAAAAATTCTCCGTTGATTTTCATCGCATTCCGAGAACTTTTATTTCTGCACAAAACAAACACCACGGTAGTTCTGCTGAAAACAACGTTAGTCTGGGTTAGTTCTAATCGAATCATATCAAAATCATATAAAACTATTGTAAACATGGCACGAATACTTCATAAATTATAGATACGTCGGAGACGTATCAGTTTGTCATATAGTTTTTTTCCAACAATTAACATACCGCCTCAAATGAAACATGTTCAAACATTTTTCCGAACTCATTTAGCATATTTAGGGGATTGTGTGCATTTTCTAGGTATTAATTATGCACATAATTCAAATTCGAACAATCGGTGCATGAAAAGGTGCACAAGAACGGTCTGGAAAACCATGCTTGTGCTATTTAGTCATTATCATGCCTTTTCCAAGGAATGGGCAGATTGTTCAAGGAAATGTGTGGCAATAGTCAACCATAAACGCATCGTTTACTGTGTTAACAACTATACAAAAATGAAATACAAGCTTGGAAAAACATGACGCCTGGTGTGGTGCCGTGGTATGACCTCACCGTGCCCTGGTAAAAATATCATCATGCGCGCCTTTCATAAAACAAACCATCATCCGAGGAAGTTTCATGGTTTTGAGGGGGAAATCACCAAGATTGAAGGGGGTCCAAATTTCCTTTGTCCTTTGTCCACGAGTTTTTTTCTATGATGAACATACAACCTGCAAATCACCATGTTCAAATTTGGCACTTTTCTGGGTTCATTTGCCATATTTAGGGGATTATGTGCATTCCTAGGCATTAATGCACATATTTCAAGTTCACACAATCGATGCATGAAAGGGTCCACAAGAACGGCCTAGAAAACCATGCTCGTGCCATTTAGTAAATTCCCATGCCTTTCATAAGGAATAATGGATAGATATTTCGTTGAAATGTGTGGCGATAGCCAACCACAAATGTTTGTTTGTTGGGTTTTCAACTATAGAAAAAATGAAATAAATGCTTAAAAAACATGATGCCTGGCATAGTGCCATGGTATGACCTCACCATGCCCTGGTAAAAATTTGAGAAGGTTTGGCTTCTGTCATCATGCACGCCCTTCATAAATCGAACCATCACCGAGGAAGTTCAATGCTTTCGAGAGGGAAATCACCAACATTGAAAGGGAATCCAAATTTCCGTCCTAGTTTGTCATTCGGGTTTTTTTCCAACGATCAACATACCGCCTCAAATGTAACGTGTTCAAATTTGATATTTTTCCGGGCTCATTTACCATATTTAGGGGATTATGCATTTTCTAGGCATTAAATGGACATAATTCAAATTCGAACAATCAGTGCATGGAAATGTGCACATGAACGATCTGGAAAGCCATGCTCGTGTTATTTAGTACATTCTCATGCCTTTTACAAAGAATGGGCAGATATTTCAAGGAAATGTGTGGCAATAGTCAACCATAAACGCGTCGTTTACTCAGTTAACAACTATACAAAAATGAAACACATGGTTGGAAAACATGACGCCTGGCGTGGTGCCATGGTATGGCCTCACCATGCCCTGGTAAAAATTGGAGAATGTTTTCCTTATGTGGTGATGCGTGCCTTTCATAAAACGAACCATCATCTGAGGGAGTTTCATGGTTTTGAGGGGGGAACACCAAGATTGAAGGGGGGTCCAAATTTCCTTTGTCCTTTGTCCACGAGTTTTTTTCCCTATGATGAGCATACAACCTGCAAATCACTGTGTTCAAATTTGGCACTTTTCCGGGTTCATTTGCCATACTTAGGGGATTATGTGCATTTCCTAGGCATTAATGCGCATAATTCAAGTTCAAACAATCGATGCATGAAAGGGTCCACAAGAACGGCCTAGAAAACCATGCTCGTCCCATTTAGTAAATTCCCATGCCTTTCACAAGGAATAATGATAGATATTTCATTGAAATGTGTGGCAATAGTCAACCACAAATGTTTGTTTGTTGACTTTTCAACTATAGAAAAAATGAAATAAATGCTTAAAAAACATGACGTCTGGCATGGTGCCATGGTATGACCTCACCATGCCCTGGTAAAAATTTGAGAAGGTTTGGCTTATGTCGTCATCCACGCCCTTCATAAATTGAACCATCACCGAGGAAGTTCCATGCTTTTGAGAGGGAAAATCCCCAAGATTGAAGGGGAATCCTAATTTCCGTCCTAGTTTGTCATTCGGGTTTTTTCCAACGGTCAACATACCGCCAAAAATGCAGCGTGTTCAAATTTGACATTTTTTTCGGGCTCATTTACCATATTTTGGGGATTATGTGCATTTTCTAGGCATTAATGGACATAATTCAAATTTGAACAGTCGGTGCATGAAAAGGTGCACAAGAACAGTCTGGAAAACCATGCTCGTGTTATTTAGCACATTCTATGCCTTTTACAAGGAATGGGCAGATATTTCAAGGAAATGTGTGGCAATAGTCAACCATAAATACGTCGTTTACTCGGTTAACAACTATACAAAAAATGAAACACATGGTTGGAAAACATGACGCCTAGCGTGGTGCCATGGTATGGCCTCACCATGCCCTGGTAAAAATTGGAGAATGTTTTCCTTATGTCGTGATGCGCGTCTTTCATAAATCGAACCATCACCGAGGAAGTTTCATGGTTTCAAGGGGGGAATCACCAAGATTGAACGGGGATCCAAATTTCCTTTGTCCTTTGTCGAGGAGTTTTTTTCTATGGTGAACATGCAACCTGCAAATCACCGTGTTCAAATTTGGCACTTTTTCGGGTTCATTTGCCATATTTAGGGGATTATGTGCATTTCCTAGGCATTAATGCGCATAATTCAAGTTCAAACAATCAATGCATGAAAGGGTCCACAAGAACAGCCTAGAAAACCATGCTCGGGCCATTTAGTAAGTTCTCATGCCTTTTACAAGGAATGGACATATATTTTGATGAAATGTGTGGCAATAGTCAACCACAAAAGTTTGTTTGTTGGGTTTTCAACTATAAAAAAATGAAGTAAATGCTTAAAAACATGACGCCTAGCATGGTGCCATGGTATGACCTCACCATGCCCTAGTAAAAATTTGAGAAGCTTTGGCTTATGTCGTCATGCATGCCCTTCATAAATCAAACCATCACCGAGGAAGTTCCATGCTTTCGAAAGGGAAATCCTCAAGATTCAAGGGGGATCCAAATTTTCTTCGTTCTTTGACCTGGAGTTTTTTTCCACGACGAACATACACCCTGCAAATCACTGTGTTCAAATTTGGCATTTTTTCGGACACATTTACCATATTTAGGGGATTATGTGCATTTTCTAGGCATTTAGTGCATATAAATCCAATCCAGCTATAGGTGCATGGGTGTGATGTGAGGGACATGGATTGTCGTTCGATTGCGGCGCATCCGACGGTGCACACGCGTGATCCGCATGGCTGGGGTTCCGGTCAATCATAACACAACACACAATAGGCTCAGTGCACACTATTTCCGGAAGTGACGGAGATGAACCGTGTGTCATAATGAACGAGCAAAATTGTAAGGGTAGCCAAATTTCTGTTGTCGTTTGTGGTTGAGCTCTTGAATACCACCGCACTATACGGCTGCCCGGCCCCTCCGTCCCAGATCTCTCTCAAGGCGTCATCCATGGCACGACGGCGCACAGTATCTGGTAAGGAAGTGATGGCATCCCGCCGCATCGCGTTCCTCGCCGCTCGCGACCGCACACATGGTAAGGAAGCGATGGCATCTCGCCGCGCCGAGTTCATCACTACCGGCAGCCAGACAGTTACATGGGCGGACTTTGAGGCTGCCATGGCCGAATGGGTGGTGGATCTAGAGGCGGCCAAAGCCGCACAAAAGGAGCGGAAAAGACAGAAAGCAGTCAAGAAAAGAGAGTCCCGCCGTCGCAAGAAAAAAGAGGCCGCATGTCGTGGTGAGGAGAGCTTGGCGGAGATTGAAGCATGGTGGGCTGCTGCCTACAAGGCCGGGAAGGAGAACGCCGGGTCTGGCCAGCATGCCCTGATGGCAGCATGTGAGAAGTAGTTTAAGTTTGTAGTATTAGAGTAAATTACCAGCAGTACTTTAAGTTTGTAGTATTAACGTACAATGTCGGTACTTTGAGGGCTTTGAGCGTTGATTAGCATGTGTGCCCGTGTTTTTTTTGCGTTATTCATTAGAAGATCACAAAACACACGGTTTCTATACCGTACCCGTCTGCATTTTTTTGCGTTAATGACCCATAAGTCAGTTATCTGTGCGATATTTCCTAATAAACCAGGCGTACCATTGACCGAAAAAATCAAGTACACGTGTGCATTTTTTTGGAGATGGGATCTGCCAACTTTCTTTTTTCTCGCACACGAGTATTTTACGTGCTTCGTCTGTGTTGTGTGTTTCCCCCGCCCAAGTTTCAAGTTTCGCATCGAATTTTTCATTAGGCGCTATTTCAGAATTTATTCCTCCAACCACATCCCCTTCCCCTCAGTATCCCCCCCCTCGCGCCTCCCCCTATCAGCATCTCAAACCGCCGCCACAGCAACCACAACTTCGACCACATCTACGTTCTGCTCGGATCCAGTCAGGTAACCCACCGATCTCTATCATGTCCCTGGCCTGATTGCTTAAATGGCGCCTGCGAAACATCCTCATTCCTCCAAATCCCCCCCCCCCCCGCCAGGAGCTGATGGGTCCATGGCGTGATGGCCGCTATGCGTGTTGACCCGGAGGAACACCTCGCCTCCGTCGCCGCCGCCGACGACATGCTGCAGGCTCTGGCCTAGATGAAGTCCCCCAGCGACTACCCCCCACACTACAAAAAAAATACACTTCCGTGATGATACGTGTTTGTCATAGTAGGTCGCATTTTTTGTCATGCATATACATTCATGACAATTTTATGACAGAATCAAGATAGTCATACATGTGCTGTCGTAGAAGTGTTCCATGACATTACCAAAATTATCATCACGGAAGTGTCCACTTCCATGATGATAAGTCGCGCGTCATAGAAGTGCTTTCATCAAGGGTGACCGACACGTGGCATCCACCGTAACGGAACGCCGTTAAGCTATCGGGTCAGCTTTTGGATCCGATAACCCGTTAACAGCCCCCGACCAATGGGGATTTTCCACATGTAAAATCATCATTGGCTGGAGGAAACACCTGTCGGCTCACCGTTGGGACAGATGTCATCCGTTAGTTGGACCAAAGTCTCCTACGATACGGCGACACGTGGCACGGCCCAACAGAGGCCCATTCCTGTGAAAAGGCCGGCCCGTTTGACTTGGTCAAAAGGTGGCAGCCCGGCCCACGGAAAGCCTGTTAACAGCATGTACGCATATAGCCCATTTGCAGCCCGCTAACCCAGGGCCCGTTACGCCCTATCCGAATTAGGCCTAGTAGCGTCAATTGGGCCGTCCAATATGATTCAGCCCGTTTTAACTTCTGGCCCATGTGTGGCCCATGACTTCTTTCGGCCCATATGAGGACCTTTGTAACTCTTGGCCCATTAACGGCCCATGGTGAAACTGGCCCGTAATGAACAGTGTATCACTTTATACCCATTAACGGCCCGTTATTCCATTGGGCCGTTTCCAGCCCAAGTTATCTTTTGGCCTTCTCAGGGCCCATTGATTCTTGGGCTCATTTGCAGCATTCAGTTACATATGGCCCGTTACTGTCATTTTCTGCTTGTGGGCAAAATTCAGCCCGTCGTTATAGTCGGCACGTTTGCGGACTGTTAATACGTTGGGCCATTTTCATGTAAAAAACCGTTGGGCTGTTTTCATAGAGTTATCAAATACGGCATATTAACGGCCCGTTATGGTCCACAAATAGTACGGCCCATGATTGGCAAAATGATGATACGCCCTGTAGAAGGCCCATGGATCCTACGACCCGTATGAGGCCCATGGATAGTACGGCCAGTAGAAGGCCCATGGATCGTACGGCCCGTAGAAGACCCATGGACCCTACGGCCCGTAGAAGGCCCATGGACCCTAAGGCCCGTATAGAAGGCTGATGGATCCTACGGCCCTTATAGAAGGCCAATGGATCCTACGGCCGGACGAAGGCCCATGGATCATACGGCCTGCAGGAGGCCCATGGTTACAACAGTCCGTGTGTTGCCATGATTATTTTGGCCTAGTTACCAAAAATAGACTATTGTGGCCACTAGAAAAACAGAGAAAAAGAACTGCAGTGACTACAAGCAAACAACTAAACAAGACAATAAGGAAATAAATAAGCAAGCAATTAAGGCTAGCCTATTACCGCTATTACACATATTACATCCACTGGGCATCAAAGTTCATCACCAGTGCAAATATAGGGAACAAAGTAGCATATTACATACACTGGCTGTCAAAATTGGCCACCACTGCAAATAAACGCGGCAACAAAACAAGAGCATAACTGAAACAACTTCAGAAGAGCTCAAGAAACGTTATCCTGGGTATCCACCATGCTGGCAATAAGCTTAGCAAGCTGATTAGCTTTGTCTTGTTCGGCGCTAAAATCCTCCAACGCTTGCTGTTGCACCCGAAAGTATGCATCTGAATGCTCCAGGGACTTCCGCAGTCCTTCCGCTTCTTGTCGCAGCACAGCTGATCGATGTCTTTCAGCTTGTAGTTGAGACTCAAGAAACCGAATTGATTCAGACAGTGAGTTTGAATAGCTTGTGCATGCGGTAGTGGCCAGTAACTCGAATACTAAACCAAGACAGGACTTTGGGGTTGTCTCGCTGTCTTCAAGATAGTCTTCCTTAGCTGTTTTATTAGCTTTGTTGGAGACCAACAAGGATGTGTCACTATCCTGAACCTTATTTGCATTACTTCCTTTACCATTGCTTAATAAGGCACTCTTCCCCAATATTCTGTCAGCATTCTAAAAGAAGAAACCACATAACAAGTTTAGCATGTACTAGTATATGAAACTCATTTCGGTGAACCAGTTCATTAGTAAGGTGGACAGGATTAAACTACCAAGTCTTCTATTGCCAAGTACTAGTACATAAAAAAGCATCAAATAAACATATATCTATGTCCTATGGTCACTGCATTATCTTGCCAAATCAAAATAGAGACACGGTTCAAATCATATCAGTTCAAGACAAAGCAGCAGTGAAAGAATACAAAGCGTGGGAAACTACACAGCACAACAAGATTTCAGATGGGTACCATGGGTCTACATGTACAACAACACTATTGGCTCTATTGTGATGCTAGTAATGTGCATGATATGAAAGTCAACTGTATACACAATTGAAATTGAAATCAACAGAGCTATTGATAAGAGCAAACTGTTAAAGAAACATGCATGAACATACCTGCTGTGCCATTGGAGTTTTGATTGGATCCTTCAATTTAAAAATAAGTTTGTATGAGTAAATACAGTGATACAAGAGCAAAGCAATCATAGTTAAATAAGGCGCACCTAAGCGAGCGCTTAAGCGCGCCTAGGCTCTAGGCGTTAGCAAAACGCATTGCGCATAACTACGCATAATCTGTGCATAACTGTGCATAAGCATGCGCTTTGGTCAGTAAAGCGCAAGGCGGTGGCAAAATGCACAATTAACGCCTAGCGCTTTTTTGAACTATGATAGCAGTGGAATCTTAAATTAGAACAGTTGTTCTTCAGGTTTAGGAACTTGTTCTACATGAACAGAGTGCAGTAAGATGCAAGAATAAAATACTTAAAAATAGAAAATGAGCTCATAGACCTTACCACATTCTTGGTTCGGGACCAGTATAGAACAAGGCATTCCCAGTCATCGTCCAGTAAATGTGTCTCAGGAGAACGTAAGGGAATTTGATGAGTTCCTTTGCCGGTGAAGTACGTTTTCTTCAGGTAATTCCGATACTGCCACCAAGCATTCTTGAAGATAGCAGAGGTATTAGCATAGGTTACCTCATCCCGAGTTTCCAAATCGGTCCTTCTCTATAGAGAAAAATGGGAAAATTGGCTGTATTATAACCATCATGGAGGTAGGATGTATGGGACGAAGCAAACTAATTGCCATGAATAACATTACTTACACATAACTCCTGGACAAACACCTGCAACTGACATTTTCCTTCATCTTCAGTATAATATTTCCAAGATGGGAAGATACGCACATACGATTTAACAACATCAAATGCGATAGATGCTAAACTACGACTAGCTGGTTGTGCTTCCTCCACAGGAATAGGCGTACTAACTGGTGGAGTTGGGGTTCGCCGTGATAGTACTGGCCCTTTGGGCACTGGAGCTGCCTTACTAACTGCTCTTGTTTGGGAGCTCTGTGGTGGAGATGGTGTTGTGTCAACAGGAACTGGGTTACTATCGGCTGGGGTTGGGGTTAGATTGGGTGAAGCTGGTTCTCTGTCCATCGCAGTAGGGGTACAATCTGCGAGAGTTTGGGTTATGTGTGGTAGGGCTGGTTCTTGTGCATGTACAACTGGGGTGCTATCTCCACCAAGAGGTAGCACTGTTTTATTTGAAGACCGTGTTTTTATTCTGCTAGATACTGGCATCACCCGCTCCAATTCAAATGGCTGATAAACAGGAAACATAGTTGAATGTACATACATTGTATGAGAGACAGATGCAATAGATAGTGTGGAAAAAAGAGGGCATGAAATAGTTGACATGTATATTGTTTAACTAAAACGGATAGCATGACATAATTTCACATATATGATGTCTATCTAAACTGGATAGCATAGCATAACATAATTCAAAGATATGATGAATAACTAAATAGGATCACATGACATAATTCACCTACATGTTATCTAAGTAATCAGGATCGCATCATTTAATTCACATATGTGATTTATATGCTAAACAGAGGGCATTCGATATGATGTCTGAACTAAGAACATGGTGTTGAATATTGTGTATATGATGTCTAAACTATGCAATGCAAGACACCGTATGCATGATATGAGCAGTATAACCGTGCCAAGTTAGAGCATACACCTCAGTGGGGGAATAGGACTGGTCATCTGTCTCTGAATCCATCTCTAAGGAGCTATCGGGACCCAACAAGAGATCTGCTTCGATAGGTAGCACTGTCTGCTCTGAAGGCCTTGTTTTCACTCCAGATTTTTCCATCTCCCACCCAAATGGCTGATTCACAGGAAGAGTAGTTTAATGTACAAACATTGTCGACAAATGGAAATGTAATGAAGAAAAGGATGGGCAAGATATCATTCAAATATATGATGCCTGGTTAAACAGGATGGCATTGCACATTTCACATATATTATGGCTGGCTAAAAGACATGAGACTGCATAATTCCCATATATGATATAGAAACTAAACAGGTGGCATTACAGAACATGTCTAAACTAAGCAGATGACATATATGATGTCAAAACTAGGCACTGCAAGGCAACATATGCATGATATGACTAACATCATCATGCCAAGGTAGAGCAAACACCTTGGGGGGTAAATAGGAGTGGTCAGTGGCGTCTGAATACGCCTCACAACAGATATCTTCCTCTGGATTACAATCTGGAGAGGGGTGGGGAGGGTTTGCCGTTGAACCCACCATGGAGCGATGTCAGCATGACATTGTATTGCCGCGCAAAACTCTTCTCTTTTTCTCTACATGTTCAGCATGACTGTGTACAATATCTGACATGCATACAAAAAAAATATGGTGAGATTATGTAAGGAGAGCATGCTGAAATTTAGAGTGATGGTAACAACCAGTGGATCAACATTTTTCCGTTGAACCAAAATAGCCCTAATGGATCGACGTGAATGTATAGTAGTAAGTGATGCAACAAGTGTACAGCCTCTTTGCCGTAGCCGTGTCGACCTCGGCATCATTGGGTTGGTCGCTGAAGCAGTTGAGGCAGAGATGGCTGTCGGAGGTGCGGAGGAAGATCTGAGGAATCTGTAGACGGCGTCCAGGGAACTGCTATGTTGTGATGGATCATTCTGTCGTTGGAGCACCTCCGGTGAGCCGTAAGACATCAAGGCTGAAGCAGCACAAGACAGACATCGTCAATCACAAGTGGAATTCTAATAGCATCTCCAATAGATGATGAAAATGGATGTAAAATTAACATCACCAAAAACCACCTGACTACAACAGATGAGGTAAAAACTGTTGACTCTGAACTTAACCGTCGAAACTGAAATTTACTGTGGAATCTGAATGCTACTGTCGAAACTAAACGCAATGGTAGGAAAGAGGCACTTAACATGTAGTTTAGGGAGGGCCTGCAGTTCATCATCAACCTGCACACCCCTGAGTCGCCTGCCACCACCGGCCAAACCGTCGGCCCCAGCGCCGCCTCGCCGCCCCGAAACAACTCGCCACCGCCTCCCCGGCCAGCCCTCTAGGCCCCCCGCCCCCCTGAACCCTAAGATAGATAGTGGGGTACCTCTCTAGCGAGCCCCCGTCCCCGCTGCGGGCGGTTCTTCCTTAACTCCGGCGAGCCCCCCCAACCCCTGAAAATCGACTAACCCAAAAGTCGATTCAGTCGACGGAAGTGTGGCTTAATCAAAGCAGAGCAGCAGCACAAGCGAGGGGGAGAGCAGCAGCAGCAGCTGGGCGAGCGAGCGATCGAGCGAGAGCTGGAGCAGCAGCAGCAGCGCGAGTGAGCAAGCAAGAGCCGGAGCAGCAGCAGCAGATCCGGCTGGTATGGATTCCGCCGCCGAAGGGGCCTCGCACTGGGGGAGAGCCGCCATGGAGATGTTGCCCGCGGCACCGGCTTTAAGGTAGCCGCTCCATGGGGGTGTGGGATGGAGCACCGTCGGTGCCGGGAGGTCGAGTTAAGTAGAAGGTGTGATGCGATGAGTGTACAACCTCTCTGGTGGCGCCGAGTAGGCCTCGGCTTCGTCCGAGGAGTCCATGAGGATGTTGCGGTTCCGGTGGAGCAGGTTAAGGCGGCGCTGTGGGGATGGAGCAGCCGCGATAGACGAGGCGATCGTCGAAGCAGCTCCTTGGAGGTGGAGGACGGGGCGGCTGAACTGGCAGGACGGCGAGATGGACGACGGATCCTCATCCGGGGTGGTGGACGAGGGACGTCGAGCTGTTGCGGTGGACGACATCGTCGGGGAAGAGGCTCCGGCTGGGCAGCGGTGATGTGGCGGATGGAGGAGGGTGGGGTTTCGCGGCTGGAGTGGAGAGGTTATGGCGGCCTGGGATTTCGAATGGCGAAAAGGGGGCAATGGGAGGGGGTGAAGCATGACTTAGGGACGCGCTTGTCCAAAATGTAGGGTGTGTTACAAAAGTACCCCCCACCGATTTGAACTAGCGGCCCTTTCAGCTCAGGGTTAGAAGGGGGATTTCGCGTGTCGGGATTTGGCAGCTGGAGGGAGTTTTCGTGCGCGTTGTAATTTCGGGATAGCAAGGTGCGGGTTGTGAAGGCGCCAGTTTTGGGAGCACGATATCTGAATTTTCGGGATATAACAAGACGCAGGTTGAATTTTAGGGACAAGCCTAACGTGTAGTAATATTGTACAACTTGTACATACCAAATCAATTCATACTTCCCTCAACCAAAAATAAAACGAAAAAATAAAACTATTCACACCACACAAAGAGAGAGTCTTGCCCCGTTTTACTATACAAATGCTATTCAAAGCTACTCCCTCCTTCCATCTATATAGGGCCTAATGTGTTTTTCGATGCTAACTTTGACCAAATATTAGAGCAATGATATATGACATGCAACTTACACAAAGCACACCGTTAACTTCGTTTGTGAAAGGTTCTTTAATTGATATAATTTTCACATTGTGCATGTCATGTACTATTAATCTAGTCAATAGTCAAAGGTGGTCTTAAAAATCAGATTACGCCCTATATAGATGGAAGGAGGGAGTATGAATCCATGTTATGTCCGATTAATTTTTTTCGCTTGCTGTATAATGCATGTAACCTACTCATACCAACATTTTAGTGCATTCCAAATGTCTATACTACTGCTGCAATTCGAACTAAATTTGAATTTGTTTCTCTATTTCAATAAGAATCTACAATCATGATTATTGCCAACTTCAACCATCATAGTTTCCTTGCTATCCGCCAGATATAAATCGGACGGCCTATAATGCAGGATGGCAGGTACACCATCATCAACAACTCCATTTTTTATAAGAGTAGAGATAAAATATACTAAATGTAGTATAACATGTTCATAAACACACCATGTGTATCACCGTTATATATATTCACACATGCGTCGGTTTAAAACACTATGATAAATTCTTCAAATATCCGAATTCGCTTTTTATAATGAAGTATATATGATCTCTATTCGTCTTTTACACCCACACAACCCTCTTATCTTTGTAGCTAGCGCTAACTTTCTCTTGTGCATGCACACGCCCGCATCCCTCTCACCCTCCCTCAGCATTCTCTAGCTCCATCACGCAAATTCGTCTTTTCACTTTAGGTCGTTCACCCATGGTGTGTGTAGGCCCCCCAGCTCCTTCATTACGGCACACATCGATCGATATGCCTCTCTAGCCAGGTGTGCCTAGCACAAACACAGGCTTCCCCTCTTCT
This sequence comes from Triticum aestivum, assembly GCF_018294505.1. Taxonomy (NCBI): domain Eukaryota; kingdom Viridiplantae; phylum Streptophyta; class Magnoliopsida; order Poales; family Poaceae; genus Triticum; species Triticum aestivum. The sequence continues at coordinate 302,024,592 of NC_057807.1, forward strand.
CTTGTCACCGTCCATGCCTCACTCCCACCACTCTTTTCATCGGTCTCGTACTCGCACACTCCTCCCCGCTCGATATAGTATGCCTCTCGTACCACCTCCTACATGCATCCCTCTATCTCTATCCTTCTCCTCGTGCCTCGTTTGCTTCTAACACACACATGCATGTATACCGATCGATCTCCCAACATATACCTGGATCGACTTTAACTACCCCCCCATCGATCGACGTACCTCACAAGTTATGTCTCTCCTTTCTCTAACAAAGGGCAATTGATCTTCCTATGTAGTTATGTCTGCTTACCACAGCCACATCGTCCCCCCTCATCATTCGTGCATGCCTCCTGACCCGTCTCTCACACGCATGTGCACAGACAACAAGCAGCCATCTCCTCTCTTATTGATATTGCGGGCGTGCCCTCCGTTTGTCTAGCAAGCCTATCCCACCATTTGTTAGAAGCAACTCCACTACCACCCCCTCCAACACTCTAGCTCTGTCTCTCTCCCAACCTTATTCCTCTCCTGCACATATGCATGGATGCCGATCGATCTCCCTTAATACATGAGGTAGATCGATCTCCTTAATACATGAGGTAGGCCTCTCTCCTCCTCCACACATATACCAGCCATTGTACCTCTATAGTTAATTGGGCCTCCCTCTTCCCCCACCACACACCGATAGTCGAGCGTTGCAGGTAGGTATCCATGCCATAGAGACAAACTGCACATGTCCCCTCTCATGTTCCAGTAGGCTAGCCACTCTATATCTTTGACGTGGGCACACACAAATTTGATGGCACTCTTTATCGATCGCGCGCGCACACACACACATCATCCCTCTTTTCGATTCTATGGACACCTCAAGCCGGTGATACCTCCACTCTCTTCTCGTGGATCGCCCCCTCTATATATATGTTACATCCATGACTCTATTTCACACACATTGCATATGTTACATTTTTTGATTGACCCCCCCCCCAAAAACTATCAAGAACCCACACACTATATCTCTCTAGGTTTGTATCTCTCTCACACAACCCCACGTAGGTGGTGTACGTATACAAGAAGAGAATAGGTGCACCGTGCACGTACTCACGCTTCGTGCCCAGCCACACCCGCGCAAATACACGGTGGAGATCATTTCTTTATGAAATGGCAGCCCACGTGCTAATTTGAAAGCCTGTAGTGGTTGTTTACCTAGGGAGGTCGTGTACCACGTCTGCACGAAACAAAGTTCGACTTGACGCGTTGGCGCGTTATTTTTAAATAAAGTTATAGTGCTCAATGGCACGTACACAGAATATAAAACGATTTTTATGGAGAAAAAGGTAGTCCGCTCACTATATACAATGGAGCCTTGCGTGCCTGGTTTGTCGCTCTTCAGAGTATCTTGGTCATTGATTCGGTCGCATCCCGTCCACCGGGGGAAAGGGAGTGCGGTGGCCTCTCTCTCTCACTGTTGGTCACTGATCCGGCCGCATCCCGTCTGCCGGGGAAAGGGGAGGAAGTGCATCGTTTCTCCATTCGACGGCGCCGAGGCAACACGTCCCGATCTGTGGTACACACCGTTCTCTCTGACCAAGCTCCAGCGCGGCAGGGCCTAGGCCACCTGCTCGCAGATTACGCCCGCCGCCACTCACCTAGTTACATCCCGATGACCTCCAGGCATCCCCTCCGGCCTTGCTCCACTGCCCGTCGTCCCACGTCATTGCATGTGGATCTTCCATAGTTCTTTGCCCAAAACGTAGCTCGTCCAGCGTACTTTCCATATTGCATTCTCGTCCTCACACCGTTTTAGACAAACACAACCGTGTTGTTATCTTCCCTTAGGGAAAGGAATATGCTTCTTTTTTGTCGTCGCATGTGTCATCAACTGTTATTGGCCAGTAATTGTTTCCTTTCTACCTCTTTTTTGCAAACAGGGCTATCCATTCCACCTCGTTGCTATTGCGACCTTTTGGTGAACTGCACAAATCACTTTTTTCTTAAGAGTGTTTTGTGCAGTTGTACTAAAATGTCACATGGGCGACGTCTCTACATTTCAGTGCGACTGCACAAAGGGAGATTGGTTTTTCTCTATCCTCCTCATCCAACTTCAAGCCTAATCTTCTCCAATTAGTTAGTCTTAAGAGAGACTGCAAAGGTGACTGGCTTCTATTTATGTGTTTATTGTTTCATAAGCAGTCCTCTATTATCGTAATCACACTTAATATCTTTGGAACAGGGACGCTCAGCTCTATTTTAGTGGAACTGCACAAAATGATCGGAATGTTGCATGCTCCAGACAGCTACTTTTTCCCAACATGCCTTGTTGATTTAGACAGAGCTAGGGGGACGTTGCTGCCAATGAAAGCATGGATCAATTTTAATTTAACACCTTCTCACAACTCTATCTTCAGTTGTGATGTAATTCTTAGCTCTGATCTGCTAATAATTGACATGCATTAGCAAGGAAGTTAGTTTTTTATTGTTTCCGAAAGAGCATCGATGGAAAGACACGCAGAACAGAAGCTGAAAGCTCACACCATTGTAAAATTTCATGTCTCGCTGGAAAATTATTTGTATAGTACGTCAATTATGTAAACAAATGATGGAAGCTTGATAGCATTGCCAGAAGCCTCTTCATCATCCGGGTCCATGTGCCATGCACAAAATTATACTCCTTTGTTCCTAAATATTTGTCTTTTTACAAATTTCAAACGGGCATATTTTAGAGTGTAGATTCACTCATTTTGCTTCGTATGTGTACTCCCTCCATTCCTAAATATTATATTCGTCTTTCTAGAGATTTCAACAAGTGACTACATACGGAGCAAAATGAGAGAATCTACACTCTAAAATATGTATATACATCCGTATGTGCCAGTCCATTTGAAATCTCTAAAAAGACAAATAGTTGAGTAGTCACTCGTTGAAATCTCTAGAAAGACAAATATACTCCGGAGTATATTTAAGAACCGAGGGGGTAGTGCACAACCGCATGGGAGACTCAGCCCGGTCGTTGCGCCGTATTAATATAGTGAGTAATGAACAGTCAAATCGTAAGCCCCACCTTTCCCACTGTAAGTTGCTCTGAAGAAGCAACCATCGATACGCTCTTCTTTGAATGCGCTCATACTACTCCATCCGTCACTATTTATACAGCGCGCTTCAGAAAAAATAAAAAAGATCTGTGGGACCAAGGCAACTAGCGATCGGCCTGAAAAATAGCATTGGTAGTTATAGCACGGCGTGTATTACTAGAGGGAATAATGCGTACACACATGCATGCAGTGCTTCCACCCCGGGTACACACATGCATGCACTTACTCCACTTCGCAGTACTAGTACAGAGTACACGGAGAGAAAATTGTGGAGTTGATTGTGGTTACCACGCCCTAATTAATTGAGCATTAAACAAAACGCGTCTAAAGTCTCTCTGGTGGTGGAAATGCATTGAGAGAAATGCATCATAATGAAGCGTGCCCTGTAAACTGTGACGGAGGGAGGAGGAGTATGAAGGTTCAAAACCAAGTACGCGTATGGCCAGTCGGTTAACGCACCTCCTCTTGGCATATCACTGACATGTGGGACAGGTGTGTGAGCAAACGGATCTCAATTGATGGCAAAGAGCAACCCGCCGTTCCTTGAGAGAGACGAGGAGCGAGAACACACAGACGGGTTCGCATGGAGGCCAAGATATATTCGAGCATGGTTGGTTGATCGATATCATTCATTACATGTTGGGCTACCGTTTTCCACCCTTCTCCGGAATAAACGTGTACTTTATCAGAGATAAAAAAATAAGATTACAGACGCTCCACCATGCGGTTCTAGTAGTAGTACTACTCGTACTACTGCGCTTAGCTCTTCGCCTCTTCGCGAAGTCAAACAATGATGGTCATCCGCATGTTGGGTACTACAGTGCATGCCTCTGACAATCTGACACCGAATGGACTGATGCATGTCCACTGAGGGTAGGTTGCATTAGTTAAAAGGCATAGGCGAGCTTCACCTTGTCCTGCAAGCTTCTCCTCGTTCTGCGAGTTGATAGGACACACCAAAAAGTAGTGCTAGTCCATACTCCCTCCTTTCCGGTTAATTTGGCTTAATCTTTTTTGCGGGTAAATGAGAGAGCTTTATTCATATATAAGCATTCTTAGGACGATCAGCCAAGACACTGGTCACTAGGAAGCGAGGTACCCCGCAAAAAAATAAGTAGGAAGCGAGGTGTTTCATCAAGCCAGCTCTAGGCCACATTCAAAGTGCAGCAAGCACAGTTCGCATGAAGATGCGCAGCAAGGTTTACTGACCTGTTTACATGCTGAATAACAAAAAAAGAGGAAATATTACCGAGCGCTACTATTTGTAATAGGATATGAGCCAGAATTAAGCGAGAATTATGGCGAGTGTTCCATGCAATCAACTTCCATTATCACATGCGAGAACCCTCGAAGAGAACCAAATGTGTTGAAGATTGCTTTATCACATTTTAAAATTATAATAAGAGTGCAGACGTGTTGGAAATATGCCCTAGAGGCAATAATAAAATGGTTATTATTATATTTCTTTGTTCATGATAATTGTCTATTGTTCATGCTATAATTGTATTATCCGGAAATCGTAATACATGTGTGAATACATAGACCACAACAAGTCCCTAGTGAGCCTCTAGTTGACTAGCTCATTGATCAACAGATAGTCATGGTTTCCTGACTATGGACATTGGATGTCATTGATAACGGGATCACATCATTAGGAGAATGATGTGATGGACAAGACCCAATCCTAAGCATAGCACAAAGATCGTGTAGTTCGTTTCGCTAGAGCTTTCCAAATGTCAAGTATCATTTCCTTAGACCATGAGATTGTGCAACTCCTGGATACCGTAGGAGTGCTTTGGGTGTGCCAAACGTCACAACGTAACTAGGTGACTATAAAGGTGCACTACGGGTATCTCCAAAAGTGTCTGTTGGGTTGGCACGAATCGAGACTGGGATTTGTCACTCCGTATGACAGAGAGGTATCTCTGGGCCCACTCAGTAATGCATCATCATAATGAGCTCAATGTGACCAAGTGTCTGGTCACGGGATCATGCATTACGGTACGAGTAAAGTGACTTGCCGATAACAAGATTATACGAGGTATTGCGATACCGACGATCGAATCTCGTGCAAGTAACGTACCGATTGACAAAGGGAATTGTATACGGGATTGATTGAATCCTCGACATCGTGGTTCATCCGATGAGATCATCGAGAAGCATGTGGGAGCCAACATGGGTATCGAGCTCCCGCTGTTGGTTACTGACTGGAGAGGCGTCTCGGTCATGTCTGCATGTCTCCCGAACCCGTAGGGTCTACAGACTTAAGGTTCGGTGACGCTAGGGTTGTAGAGATATGAGTATGCAGTAACTCGAAAGTTGTTCAGAGTCCCGGATGAGATCCCAGACGTCATGAGGAGTTCTGGAATGGTCCGGAGGTGAAGAATTATATATAGGAAGTGCCGTTTCGGCCATCGGGAAAGTTTCGGGGGTCACCGTTATTGTACCGGGACCACCGGAAGGGTCCTAGGGGTCCATCGGGTGGAGCCACCTATCCCGGAGGGCCCCATGGGCTGAAGTGGGAGGGGAACCAGCCCCTGGTGGGCTGGTGTGCCCCACCTTGGGGCCCCCTGCGCCTAGGGTTGGAAACCCTAGGGGTGGGCGGCACCTCCACTTGCCTTGGGGGGCAAGCCACCTCCTTGGCCGCCGCCCCCTTTGGAGATCCCATCTCCTAGGGCCGGCGCCACCCCAGGGGGCCTATATAAAGAGGGGGAGGGAGGGCAGCCGCACCCCAAGTCTCTGGCGCCTCCCTCTCCCCTGCAACACCTCTCCCTCTCGCAGAAGCTTGGCGAAACCCTGTCATGATCACTGCTGCATCCACCACCACGCCGTCGTGCTGCTAGATCTTCATCAACCTCTCCTTCCCCCTTGCTGGATCAAGAAGGAGGAGATGTCTTCCCAACTGTACGTGTGTTTAACGCGGAGGTGCCATCCGTTCGCCGCTAGGATCTCCGGTGATTTGGATCACGACGAGTACGACTACCTCAACCCCGTTCTCTTGAACGCTTCCGCTCGTGATCTACAAGGGTATGTATATGCACTCCTCTCTCTCGTTTCTAGATGACTCCATAGATTGATCTTAGTGAAGCATAATTTTTTTTTATTTTCTGCAACGTTCCCCAACAGTGGCATCATGAGCTAGGTCTATGCATAGTTACTATGCACGAGTAGAACACAAAGCAGTTGTGGGCGTAGATGTTGTCAATTTTCTTGCCACTACTAGTCTTATCTTGCTTCGGCGGCTTCGTGGGATGAAGCGGCCTAGACCAACCTTACACGTACGCTTACGTGAGACAGGTTCCACCGACTGAAATGCACTAGTTGCATAAGGTGGCTAGCGGGTGTCTGTCTCTCCCACTTTAGTTGGAGCGGATTCGATGAAAAGGGTCCTTATGAAGGGTAAATAGAAATTGGCATATCACGTTGTGGTTTTACGTAGGTAAGAAACATTCTTGCTAGAAACCTATAGAAGCCACGTAAAAACTTGCAACAACAATTAGAGGACGTCTAACTTGTTTTTGCAGCAAGTGCTTTGTGATGTGATATGGCCAAAGGATGTGATGAATGATATATGTGATGTATTGGATGATCATGTTCTTGTAATAGGAATCATGACTTGCATGTCGATGAGTATGACAACCGGCAGGAGCCATAGGAGTTGTCTTTATTTTTTGTATGACCTGCGTGTCATTGAAGAACGCCATGTAAATTACTTTACTTTATTGCTAAACGTGTTAGCCATAGAAGTAGAAGTAGTCTTGGCATGACAACTTCATGAAGACACGATGACGGAGATCATGATGATGGAGATCATGGTGTCATGCCGGTGACGAAGATGATCATGGCGCCCAGAAGATGGAGATCAAAGGAGCAATATGATATTGGCCATATCATGTCACTATTTGATTGCATGTGATGTTTATCATGTTTTACATCTTATTTGCTTAGAACGACGGTAGCTTAAATAAGATGATCCCTCGAAATAATTTCAAGAAAAGTGTTCCCCCTAACTGTGCACCGTTGCGAAGGTTCGTTGTTTTGAAGCACCACGTGATGATCGGGTGTGATAGATCCTAACGTTCGAATACAACGGGTGTAAGCTAGATTTACACAAGCGATACACTTAGGTTGACTTGACGAGCCTAGCATGTACAGACATGGCCTCGGAACGCGAAAGACCGAAAGGTCGAACATGAGTCGTATAGAAGATACGATCAACATGGAGATGTTCACTGATGATGACTAGTCTGTCTCATGTGATGATCGGACACGGGCTAGTCGAGTCGGATCATGTATCACTTAGATGACTAGAGGGATGTCTAATCTGAGTGGGAGTTCATTGAATAATTAGATTAGATGAACTTAATTATCATGAACTTAGTCTAAAAACCTTTGCAAAATGTCATGTAGATCAAATGGCCAACGCTCATGTCCACCTCAACTTCAACACATTCCTAGAGAAAACCAAGCTGAAAGATGATGGCAGCAACTATACGGACTGGGTCTGGAACCTGAGGATCATCCTCATAGCTGCCAAGAAAGATTATGTCCTAGAAGCACCGCTAGGTGAAGCACCCATCCTAGAGAACCAAGACATTATGAAACACTTGGCAGTCTCGTGCTGATGATTACTCCCTCGTTCAATGCGGCATGCTTTACAGCTTAGAACCGGGGCTCCAAAAGCGTTTTGAGCAACACGGAGCATATGAGATGTTCGAAGAGCTGAAAATGGTTTTCCAAGGTCATGACAGGGTCGAGAGGTATGAAGTCTCTGACAAGTTCTTCAGCTGTAAGATGGAGGAAAATAGTTCTGTCAGTGAGCACATACTCAAGATATCTGGGTTGCACAACCGCTTGACTCAGCTGGGAGTTAATCTCCCGGATGACGGGGTTATTGACAGAATCCTTCAGTCGCTCCCATCGAGCTACAAGAGCTTTGTGATGAACTTCAATATGCAGGGGATGGAAAAGACCATTCCTAAGGTATATCCAATACTCAGCGGAGGTAGAGATCAAAAAGGAACATCAAGTGTTGATGGTGAATAAAACCACTAAGTTCAAGAAGGGAAAGGGTAAGAAGAACTTCAAGAAGGACGGCAAGGGAGTTGCTGCGCCCGGTAAGCCAGTTGCCAGGAAGAAGTCAAACAATGGACCCAAGCCCGAGACTGAGTGCTTTTATTGCAAGGGAAGTGGTCACTGGAAGCGGAACTGCCCCAAGTACTTAGCGGACAAGAAGGCCGGTAAAACCAAAGGTATCTGTGATATACATGTAACTAATGTGTACCTTACCAGTGCTCGTAGTAGCTCCTGGGTATTTGATATCGGTGCGGTTGCTCATATTTGTAACTCAAAGCAAGAGCTGCGGAATAAGCGGAGACTGGCGAAGGACGAGGTGACTTTGCGCGTCGGGAATGGTTCCAAGGTCGATGTGATCGCCGTCGGCATGCTACCTCTACATTTACCTACGGGGTTAGTTTTAAACCTCAATAATTGTTATTTAGTGCCAGCTTTGAGCATGAACATTGTATGAGGATCTCGTTTTAATTCGAGATGGCTACTCATTTAAATCCGAGAATAATGGTTATTCTATTTATATGAGAGATATGTTTTATGGTCATGCCCCACTGGTGAATGGTTTATTCTTAATGAATCTCGAGCGTCATGTTACACATATTCATAGTGTGAATACCAAAAGATGTAAAGTTGATAACGATAGTCCCACATACTTGTGGCACTGCCGCCTTGGTCACATTGGTGTCAAGCGCATGAAGAAGCTCCATGCTGATGGACTTTTGGAGTCTCTCGATTATGAATCATTTGACACATGCGAACCATGCTTCATGGGAAAAATGACCAAGACTCCGTTCTCCAGAACAATGGAGCGAGCAACCGACTTATTGGAAATCATACATACTGATGTGTGCGGTCCAATGAGCGTTGAAGCTCGTGGAGGATATCGTTATGTTCTCACCCTCACTGATGACTTGAGTAGATATGGGTATGTCTACTTGATGAAACACAAGTCTGAGACCTTTGAAAAGTTCAAGGAATTTTAGAATGAGGTAGAGAATCAACGTGACCGAAAGATAAAGTTCTTACGATCAGATCATGGGGGAGAATATTTAAGTCATGAATTTGGTACACAATTAAGGAAATGTGGAATCGTTTCACAACTCACGCCACCCGGAACACCTCAGCGAAATGGTGTGTCCGAACATCGTAATCGCACTCTATTGGATATGGTGCGATCTATGATGTCACTTATTGATTTACAACTACCATTTTGGGGATACGCTCTAGAGACAGCTACATTCACTTTAAATAGGGCACCGTCTAAATCCGTTGAGACGACACCGTATGAATTATGGTTTGGGAAGAAACCTAAGCGTCGTTTCTAAAAGTTTGGGGATGCGATGCTTATGTCAAGAAACTTCAACCTGAAAAGCTCGAACCCAAGTCGGAAAAATGCATCTTCATAGGATACCCTAAGGAAACCATTGGGTATACCTTCTACTTAAGATCCCAGGGCAAGATCTTTGTTGCCAAGAATGGGTCCTTTCTGGAGAAAGAGTTTCTTCGAAAGAAGTAAGTGGGAAGAAAGTAGAACTTTATGAAGTACTACCTCTTGAACCAGTAAGTAGTGCAGCTCAGGAAGATGTTCCTGTGGTGCCTGCACCAACAAGATAGGAAACTAATGATGATGATTAAGGTACTTCGGATCAAGTTACTACTGAACTTCTTCGTTCCACGAGGACACGTTCCACACCAGAGTGGTATGGCAACCCTGTCCTGGAAATCATGTTGTTAGACAACGGTGAACCTTCGAACTATGAAGAAGCAATGGCGGGCCCATATTCCAACAAATGGATCCGAGATAGGATCCATGTATGAAAACAAAGTATGGACTTTGACAGACTTGCCCGATGATCGGCGAGCGATAGAAAACAAATGGATCTTTAAGAAGAAGACAGACGCGGATGGTAATGTTACCATCTATAAATCTCGACTTGTCGCTAAGGGTTATTGACAAGTTCAAGGGATTGACTACGATGAGACATTCTCTCTCGTAGCGAAGTTGAAGTCCGTCTAAATCATGTTAGCAATTGCCGCATACTATGATTATGAGATATGGAAAATGGACGTCAAAACGGCATTCCTTAATGGTCATCTTAAGGAAGAACTGTATATGATGCAGTCGGAATGTTTTGTTGACCCTAAGAATGCTAACAAGGTATGCAAGCTCCAACGCTCCATCTATGAGCTGGTACAAGCATCTTGGAGTTGGAACATTCGCTTTAATGAAATGATCAAAGCGTTTTGGTTTATGCAGACTTATGGAGAAGCCTGCGTTTACAAGAAAGTGAGTGGGAGCTCTGTAGTATTTCTCATATTATATGTGGATGACATACTTTTGATGGGAAATGATATAGAACTTTTGGACAGCATTAAGGCCTACTTGAATAAGTGTTTTTCAATGAAGGACCTTGGAGAAGCTGCTTACATATTAGGCATCAAGATCTATAGAGATAGATCAAGACGCCTCATAGGTCTTTCACAAAGCACATACCTTGATAAGATATTGAAGAAGTTCAATATGGATCAGTCTAAGAAGGGGTTCTTTCCTATGTTGCAAGGTGTGAAATTGAGCTCGGCTCAATGTCCGACCACGGCAGAAGATAGAGAAAAGATGAGTGTCGTCCCCTATGCCTCAGCCATAGGGTCTATCATGTATGCCATGACCTGTACCAGACCTGATATAAACCTTGCCGTAAGTTTGGTAGGAAGGTACCAAAGTAATCCCGGCATGGAACACTGGACAGCGGTCAAGAACATCCTTAAGTACCTGAAAAGGACTAAGGATATGTTTCTCGTATATGGAGGTGACGAAGAGCTCGTCGTAAAGGGTTACATCGACGCTAGCTTCGACACAGATCTGGATGACTCTAAGTCACAAACCGGATACGTGTATATTTTGAATGGTGGGGCAGTAAGCTGGTGCAGTTGCAAGCAGAGCATCATGGCAGGATCTACATGTGAAGCGGAGTACATGGCAGCCTCGGAGGCAGCGCATGAAGCTATCTGGGTGAAGGAGTTCATCATCGACCTAGGAGTCATACCCAATGCGTCGGGGCCGATCACACTCTTCTGTGACAACACTAGAGCTATTGCACTTGCCAAGGAGCCCAGGTTTCACAACAAGACCAGGCACATCAAGCGTCGCTTCAACTCGATCCGTGAAAATGTTCAAGATGGAGACATAGATATTTGTAAAGTACATACGGATCTTAATGTAGCATATCCATTGACTAAACCTCTCCCTAGAGCAAAACATGATCAACACCAGAACATAATGGGTGTTCGATACATCACTATGTAACTAGATTATTGACTCTAGTGCAAGTGGGAGACTGTTGGAAATATGCCCAAGAGGCAACAATAAAATGGTTATTATTATATTTCTTTGTTCATGACAATTGTCTATTGTTCATGCTATAATTGTATTATCCGGAAATCGTAATACATGTGTGAATACATAGACCACAACAAGTCCCTAGTGAGCCTGTAGTTGACTACCTCGTTGATCAACAGATAGTCATGGTTTCCTGACTATGGACATTGGATGTCATTGATAACAGGATCACATCATTAGGGGAATGATGTGACGGACAAGACCCAATCCTAAGCATAGCACAAAGATCGTGTAGTTCGTTTTGCTAGAGCTTTTCCAAATGTCAAGTATCATTTCCTTAGACCATGAGATTGTGCAACTCCCGGATACCGTAGGAGTGCTTTCGGTGTGCCAAACGTCACAACATAACTGGGTGACTATAAAGGTGCACTACGGGTATCTCCGAAAGTGTCTGTTGGGTTGGCATGAATCGAGACTGGGATTTGTCACTCCGTATGACGGAGAGGTATCTCTGGGCCCACTGGGTAATGCATCATCATAATGAGCTCAATGTGACCAAGTGTATGGTCACGGGATCATGCATTACGAGACGAGTAAAGTGACTTGCCGGTAACGAGATTAAACGAGGTATTGGGATACCGACGATCAAATCTCGGGCAAGTAACGTACCGATCGACAAAGGGAATTGTATACGGGATTGATTGAATCCTCGACATCATGGTTCATCCGATGAGATCATCGAGGAGCATGTGGGAGCCAACATGGGTATCCAGATCCCGCTGTTGGTTATTGACCGGAGAGGTGTCTCGGTCATATCTGCATGTCTCTCGAACCCGTAGGGTCTACACACTTAAGGTTTGGTGACGCTAGGGTTGTAGAGATATGAGTATGCAGTAACCTGAAAGTTGTTCGGAGTCCCGGATGAGATCCTGGACGTCACGAGGAGTTCCGGAATGGTTCGGAGGTGAAGAATTATATATAGGAAGTGCAGTTTCGGCCATCGGGAAAGTTTCGGGGGTCACCGGTATTGTACCGGGACCATAGATTGATCTTGGTGAAGCGTAGAATTTTTTTATTTTCTGCAACGTTCCCCAACAAGACGCTCCTCCATCCGGTTCCTAGTACTAGTATAGTACGTACCTTTATAGACTATATTAGTAGTACTAGTACTAGTAAACTTTGCGCTTGGCTGCTCGCCTATTCGGGAAGTCGAACAATAGTAGCACTAGTAGTATAGTGTATGCTTATGGCAATCTGACACCGAATTAACTGTTGCACGTCAACCGCCTGAGCGAGGGAGAGCTTGCATTAGTCAAAAGTTTCTCCTTGTCCTGCGAGCCACCGCGCGCAAGTAATGCTAGTCCATACTGCCTCCTCTCCGGTTAATATGGATTAATTTCAAACGCGATAAATACACTATCTGTGACTGTATATTTGTAAAAATACGGTCAGTGGACTTCATAATACGCTCATTGCGCTCAATATATATATTTTCCGGTGTTTATGCTGTTACTAGCTCACCCTGACTGAGTATGTGTGTGCATGCACGTGTAGGTTGAGCATTTAGCGTGATCGTGTGTGTTCCGTCGTGTGCTCGGACATGCATGCATTAGGGCGTCGCACGCGTTTTTGCGTCCATGTGTACGTGTGACTGTTGCATACACGTAGGGGGAGTACGTGTAGGGGCCACTAAGGAGCAGTCAAATCACACAGTAAGTTAGTCGGAAGAAGCAACCATCATTTCACTCTTGAATGACACGTACGCAATATAAAATGGTTGATATGGAGAGAAAAAGAAAACCACTATATATATACTAGCAGGAGCCTAAGCTACAAGCCTGCTTGCTAAGGTTGCTCTCTTCACAAGCATAGAACGACGGGCCTGATCCCGCAGCTGGGGGAAGGGAACAATGTTCTGCGTAGACGCGGTCGACATCGGCGAGGAAGAAAACCCACAGTCGGTGCGTCCCAATCGGGGGTCACCGTGGTATGGGCCGATGCCGCGTCACAACCGCCCTTCTAGGTACAACCCGACGTCCCAGGTAGTCTATCTTCCTTTTGGAGCCGGTTTGCTCCACTGCCGTAGCTCCATCTCCATGTCGATCTTTCTCTACTTCTACCGGCTTCTACTTGTGATGAGTTTATGTCTCATGAACTAGTGCCAGTACTATTATTCTAATCACACTTCTTCAATATCTTTGCCATCAGGGATGCTCAGGTCGATTTTAGTGGAACTGCACAAAAGCATCGTATGATCCGAGGGTGCCAGCCATCTTTCCTTCGACAGGTTCTACCTGGACAGGGAATTAAATCATGTTTAGGGTCTAGGGTTTTAGTCGTAGTGACCCCATCAGTAGTTTTTCTTTCATACACGCTCTCACAACTTTTTTCTTTAGTTGTGAAGTAAATATTGGCTATGATCTGTGAATCATTGAGATGCATCAGCATGCGTGTTAGTTTTCCTTTGTATATGATGGAATGTTGTAACGGGGCAACCTTGGAATAGGAATGAAAATGGAGTGGAAAGTTTCCGTTTTTCCAGAGAAAAATGGAAACAGAGAGAAACCAACGTTTTATTTTGTTGGATCGCGCCATCGAGAAAAACCAACGTTTAAATCAGGTCTGTCATGTTCGTGTCTCACCCTCCTCCACGGCTCGACCCCACACGGTCGCTCGGCATGCCACTCACCACAAACCGAGTATACGATAACTTTCCCGCCTGCTTGTCGATGGATCGCGCCATGGAGTACTACTAGCACTACTGGAAGAGATAGACAAGTTGGGGGAGGACAGCTAGCTGTAGCACGGACTCCCAAGAACTTTTTACATGCATGTTGTCGCTAGATATTGCGACCTTTGAACGCGGAGCAGTCGCGTGCACCCGGAAGCGACGCGGGCGACGCTCTCTCGGCCGGTGCGCCGCTTCAGTGCCGGCACCAGTGAGAGGTCGCATCCGCTCTGGCCGGGCATGAATGAAGCACTGACCGTTTCGGGCGGGAAGCATGCGCGGGTGATGAAGACGATTCGGGTTGGTTAGGACCAGCCATGGCAGCGGTTCGGACGTGCGCAAACAACAGATGATGTATGTTAGTATTGCTGCGTATATAATTAACAACATAAATAATGTGCCAGTTGGACAAATATGATTGGAGATGGAGATGGAAATGGAATTTTACGTAAACACGGATATGCATGTCTATGTCTATGTGTCTTTGCGCGACGACTCTCGCGACCTGGAAGCGGGGACGTGTTTTTGATCGAGTTTTCTTTCTTGGTACGTTAGAAAATCAGTTTGTCTAATTCACATCTAGATGTTATTTAAGGATATCACATCTAAGCTCCCACAAGTAAATAATGTAGCAACAAGAAACAAAAAAAACTAGGACAAAAAAAATAGACCACAAACAGAGTGGATATCAACTTAGACATCTAGATGTGTCCTAGACAGACCCTTAAAAATTGTCCGCCAGTTTTCGTTTCTTTTTTCCGGGAACGCGCGTATTCTATTTAAAACCACTGCTATGGAGAGATTTTTTTACTCCATTATAGCCTCTTGTTTGATAGAGTTTCTCGCATCTCGCTCTCTCACCCTCTCCATATCAAAACAAGATGACAGTGTCCACTCTATCTCTCTCCTCACCGGTGGTCACAGATCCGGCCGAATCCCGTCCGCTGCGGGAGGTGAGGAGGTGCAGCGTTGACGTTGTCGCCGTCGGCGATGGAGGGAGCCGATGCGCACCGTCCTCTCGGAGCCGGCGCTGGCGCGGACGAAGATCCTCCGCGCCCTTGTTCGCTGCCGTCGTGTGGGCAGATCCCGCCCGCCCGCCTAAACGACATCTCGCCCACCTGAGGTATAACTTCTTGTACTGGTCCAGCTCCCCAGGTCGCTGCGTGCGGGTTTTCTTCTATGCGACTACTCCCCAGCTCCCCATGCATAGTAGCTAGGGTTCGTCGGCTGGTCCAACATCACCTACTAGTACTATTATAGAGGAAATGCCACTCGAAAAGTTGTCCTGATTTATGCCTCGGTGGAGGTATACATGTTGTTTAGACAAAAAGTACATGGTGGTTGTGCGGTCATTGTCCATATGGTGGTAGTACTATCACTGGTTAAATGAAGAAATGCTTTTTTTCTCGGGTATCCTGGTTTAGTTCCCATCAAGATATAATTATGATGCTTCTGTTTGTTGGTGTACTTTTCATTAACCCTTTTTTATATTTTTGGAAACAGCGATGCGTGTCTCCATACCCGGGCATGTCTTCCTCAATTTTAGTGGAACTGCACAAAATTGGATGGCCATTGTTGTTCCGCCTCACTGTCCTCTGCCACGTGGTTCTTCCTTCCTCGAGCTTGATTACTGAGAAGAAACAGACCACAGTGAGGATTTGTCGAACTTCATAGGTGCCTCACCCAAACTTGATGCCAAATGGATGATGCATCACCACGATGACCTATCGATGCTCATGGTTGCGCCTCATGGTTGCGTCGGCTGGTGAAGCTGATCGATTTTCAATGAAAAACAAGCTGTCTTCCATCAGTGCTCTTTGCTTGTTACGCACAAAGATGATATCCTTCGTCAGTTCACCTTGGTTGCGTTGGAGACGCAGTCGTCTTTCACGTTGGTGCAATTTTATCACACAATTGGCTATGAACCAAATGTTTCCTCGAAGAAGGATCGACGTTGGTACTAAGAGCATAAGTTTTGTATTGATTTCTAAGCCTTCTCACAACTTTGTCTCCAGCTCCCCTGTAATTTTATTTGTCCAGCTATTAACTTTGATTTAAAAAATGGTGTGGACTAAAAACCCGGATGGACGTAGTAGCCCTCCATTTTTATTTACTCCGCATATTAGATTTGACTGAAGTCAAACTTTGTAATACTCTCAAACCTTTCCGATAATTGAAATTAAAATTCTTTATTTGTACACACTCTCACACGTTTCCGATAATTTGGCGCATGTGTGGTTGTTCACTTAAGGGAGGGTAGTGTACCACACGTGAAGGACAGGAAGTGCGACCAGGACGCGTGGGCGTGGATCGTTAGTTCATCGGAAGTAGTACTAGTTTTCTTCACTGTACATTAAATAAAGAGTTTCGTTTCGTACTTACACAATTTAAAACGATTGTTATGGAGAGAATAAGAAAACCACTCCACTATATATTAGTCGTATACACACGAGAGTACTATATGGACGCAGCTTCATTGACTTAGTGCACCTGCCTTTGGGTTTATGACAGGTGGGCCCAAAATGTGGCTGGCTCACCTGTCATACAGCCAAAAGCAGATGGAGTGAAGGCACCGGAGCTCAGTCCGTACTACATTAGTATATATATAAGCGGGAGCCTCAGCGCTTGTTCGCTAGGGTTTGCACTCTCCACACGCTCGCCGCAATACATATATGTTACACGCTGGAGGCTCAGCGTTCATTTGCTAGGGTTTGCTATATTCACAGTCTCTCACCCTCTCTTCACCAGATCTAAACAAGACTGCGTTGGCCTCTTGTCTCTCTCTCCCCCCTCACAGCTGGTGAAGGAGGCGTCCGTATCCCGTCGCACCGGGAAGGGGAGGAGGTGCAGCGTTAACTCTATCGCCTTCGGCGAGGGAGGCAATCCACTGCCGGCTGCGCTGTTCTCTTTCACCCAGCGCCTGTGCGGGAGGGCCACCGACCCCTTCTTCCTCGCTGCCGTACGTAGTGTGGGCAGATCCGGCCTCCCGCCGCACGCCTTGCCACATCCCGACGACCCTAAGGTATAAGTTTCTTTGAAACCGTCGTTGCTCTAGCTGCATGTGGATCTTTTTCGATCTGTAGTCGAATCTAGGTCTTGGTTCAAAGAGGAAAGAAAGGTGCGGTGGGGTGGAGCATGAATCTAGGACGTGGTTCAATGAGGAAAGGAGGGAGGAAAAGTAGTATAGACTGGCTATCCAGCCGCTTTGTTGGTCGAAAAGGGAAAAAGGGGGTAACCCAGTACACACATCTGTAAGGAACCGATCTCTTTGTTGAAAAGGGAAAGAAACTGGGGGGGGTCGGGTAGTTTGTGCAGGACTAGATTTGCTGCCCTCACATAGGAAAAAAGTTCAAAGAGAACAAATATGGGACCAACACAGATATGCTGCTTGGCTACATACTCTGCATCACCCATTTATACGTGTGGACGCACATGGTGCTAGCATGTCCCATACAGCTATTTTGCTGTTGTTAATCTAAGAATGCCGCCGGAAAATTGAAGTAATGCCACTGTTAAAAGTAAATTACATTTTTTAACGAATGTTGTTTCAAGAGAGTGTCTCTGTTAATATGAATCAATGCAACCGTTTTAGAAATGCTACTATCCTACTTTGTTTTCCATCCAAGATAAGTTAGATGCTTCTTTCTGTCACCGTTTGTTTCATCCTCCTTTATCGGCAAGTAATTGTTTCCTTTTTTGCCTCTGTTAAAACAGGGGTATCGATTCAACTTGTTGCTATTGCGACATTTTGCTTCGCTACTCGAAACACTTATGTTTTAAGAGTGTTTTGTGCAGTTCAACTTGAATGTCACACCGGTGACTTTGCTTAATTTTGGTGGAACTGCACAAAAGGAGATCGAGATTTGTTTCCAGTGTTCCTGTCGAGTTGTTTCAAATCTTGGTCTCAACCACATGATATCTATTCAACTTGTTGCTATTGCGACATTTTGCTTCGCTACGCGAAACACTTTGCTTGATTTCAGTGCAACTGCACAAAAGGAGATTGGATTTCCTATTCGTGTTAGCAGATTCGTATTTTATCCTGGTGTTCTCATGAAAGGTCAGTACAGGCCTTCATCCACATGATTGTGCAGTGTGCTTTGAGATGTTGTGCTACCTGTATTGGTACTGTTTTAAATAAATGTTGAATTGAAGCTATTGTATTGCTGTCTTTTCCCATTAAGTAGTGAACAAAAATGGGACCAACCCAGACATGATGCTTGTTGCTTTGTTACAACAAACTCTGCATCACCCCCTTTATAAGTAGATGGAAGCACATATTGTTGTTGCGCCCACTCTCCCCTGGAACTGTTTATGCTTTTCGTTAATCTAATGCCGCTGGTAAAATTAAGCAATGCCACTCTCAGAATTAATTAACTACTGAATCTTAGTTCAAAACTGCAACACTTGTTAGGAATGGTACTATCCTGCTTTGTAGTTCTTTCTACATGTTTAACCAAGGTATTGTTAAGATAATGTCTCTTTAAAAATGAATCAGTTGCATTGTTTTAGGAATGGTACTTTTCTGCTTTGTCGTTCTTTATACATGTTGAAACAAGGCATTGTTAAGATAATGTCTCAGTCAATATGAATGAATCACACTGATGGAGAATTGCTACTCTCCTGCTTTGTTTCCCATTAAGACAAGTCATCAACCGTTATTTCTCAGTAATTGTTTCCCTTATACCTATTGTTGCTTACAGGGATATCAAAATTAAAGCTCGGTTTTATTCCGACTTCGATTTTAGTTGAACTGCACAAAAGGAGCCAATGTGTCCAAGGCAAACTGCTGCGTTACTGGGTCCAGTTGGTCGTTCCACTTTGCAGAAAGAAGCAGTCACTGGTTGCGGTACATTACAGAAGGAATGACCGAGAAGCTTTACAGAGTATTATTAGACACCGGTGACATGACTAGTCTGCAGAGACCATTGGCAATTTAACAACACGTGGAGTGCCCTGGGCAAAAAGTGCCCAAACAAGTACAAGAAGCTACGACAGGACACGATCATAGGCATTACATATTTTGAATGGGAAAAGCTTGTCAAAGTTTAATCATTGATGTTAGCAAGAAGACGTTAGTTTAATATATTGGAATTGGAAAACCTTGTCAAAATTTGCTCATTGATGTTAGCCAGAAGACATGCATTTGATATTTTTGAGTGGGACGCCCTTGCTGTGAGCAGCGTCGAGTGTTTTTTCCTATTCCTGTGTTCAGTTTAGAAGTAAATAGTTACTCTGCTGAGATATTCCTGTGTTAAGAGTTTGTTCTGAATATTGTCTATGTAATGCCAGGCCTTGTGTTTGATTGCAAAGTTGAGCTTGGAATGTTGTGGCATGCGGCATCACGAGCTGTTCACCGTGCCTCCTGAGAATAATGCTTCGTATTGTTTTGCATGTCGATCTAATGCCAGTGATTTGCTTGTTAAGAAGATCATCCTCTTCTGTTGTTTCCGTGCGTAAGAAGTTCATCGTCTGATGTTTCATTCATAGCCTATACGACATGTCGGGTAGGTTAGACGTGAAACCATATGATCTTCCGACCAACTCATGATATTAGGCCGTGATTGGATCGTCGTTTTCCAACCAAAACCGCTTGTAAAACTGACGCTTGTAAATTAAAGCAGATGGTCTCGGGCGAAGGCGCTTGGTTGGTCGATTTCGACTAGTAAAATATCGGAAGTACTTCACACACGATAAAAACGCTGAACGACACTCGGACGATTGCTAATCCAGCCGTTAGCTGCTGTTTCAGCCTTGCCCATGGATGGCATGATACGCACGTCGTGCATGTATCGTCTGGTAATGTCGTCCATATAGCAGTGCTCGTAAAATATACACTGGTCTCTCAAATTACACGCGTAACCCGCCGGTTTTACTTACAGACCTCGGGCCTTCCGATGACGAGTAAATTACACTTGTATGTTAATACAGGTTTGAAATAAACCAGAGCTCCCAAGCGCGGCCTTACCGTTTCATGCCGTCTCAGTTTCTCGAAGGTGCTCATAGGTGTCCGATGATCCTGGCTTCCTGAATGAGCAGCGGGCGCTGTATCAGACCTCCGTAGGGCCCGCGAGGCCCTCTCCGTTGTCCTTCGAGTTGTTGCGCTCGCCGTGGCGCCGAGCATTGTTAACATGGTCAACGAACATGAGGATTCAGGAGATGACTTTATTTTGACTGGATGACACTAGGGACCCACTAGGGCCATAGCCGTACGTACGCAAGTGCCTCCTTATTATGTACAACTATATTTTTTTGCTTTCTCCTGGTTTCCTGACATCACGGTCCCACACCATTGTCAACCTATGTAGTCAATATAAACGAGAGAATTGCACAAGGTGCGGCCGACAGCTGGGACCAAGCAGCTCGAGCAGTATTTGTGTTTTTGAGGCGTGAGCACTGCAGAGTTTTTCTTGGCGATGATTTCGTTGTTGTTCAGAGGAGAGCAGGGTATTAACTGGGCGGGCTGTGGCCCGTCTAGCCCAGGCCAGATATCCAGCCCAGATACTACTTTTTTCAAGATGAAAATGGCTAGCCCAGCTATACGTCTTTTTGAGGAATACCCAGGCAAGGTCAACTTGTTATTCTCCGCCCCGCTGGGCTGCAAATCTTTCCTAGGAGGGATGCATTAGGCTTAACAGGAAAATGGGCTTTAAAAATAATAAATGGGATGTAATTATAAAAACTGGGCAGTAACTATAAAAAATGCACCAAACACGAAATTAGTTTATAAAATATTATTTATGGATTTTGAAAATCTTAAATTTTCATTGTTGCGCGCGCAATGTTTCGTTGGATTTTTACGTAATACAAATTTATATTTAATCTGACTAGAAATTTCGGGATAAAAATATTTCGGATCCCATCAAAATGTGGGAAATTTTATTGAATTCTGTCTTCAACGGTTGGTTGAAATTATTAATCGTTGTCCTAGCTAGAAAATGGGCTGTACTTTTAACAAACTGTAAATGGGCTGTTGTAAATTCCATTAGAATTCAAAAATGGGCTGTACATTCTTACAAAACGCAAATGGGCTATAAGTTCTCTGCCACACACTTGTGGGCCTACTAAGTGACGCGTCCCCTAAAAAAATAAGTTGACGCGTATGCAAGGCTTTGTCAACTTATTATAGTCAACACACGGTTCTAGCAGCAGTGGCCGTTGGATGTCTATCCAACGGATGTCGTGCTTCTTCTTCAATCTCGGATATTCTTAGCTTCGGCCGCCCAAAAATTGATTCCTCCCCCTGACATCTGGGGCGCACCGTTTCGGAGGCTGACCTGTGGGCCTACTAAGTTGGAGCGTACCAAGGGCTTTGTCAACTTAGTCAATATAAACGATTCTAGCTTCAGTGACCGTACGATGTCCATCCAACGGCCGTAGTGCTTCTTCAACCTCTGGTCTTCTTGGTCCAGCCGCCCAAAGCAGCGCCGGTCGTGCCGCCTGCTCTTGCCTCCTGTGGCCGGCTGTGCTGCCGCGGAGGCCTCACCGCCCCCATACTACTCCCATCGCTGGCCAGGCCATCCCTCCACTCACCCACACCCCCTGTTATTCTGCGGCGACGGCAGCCTCACACCGCAGCCGAACCAGTGAACCCTCGTACTCCTCTCCACGCGGGCTTCCACTACTGCATCTTCCCCGGCTCCGTGTCGTCCCCTTCCTAGGCGTCGCCGTCGTCCACCGCCCTGGTGCTCTCGGTGCGGCGTGGTCAACGTGGTCAACAACCGACTTCCATCGGAAGAGTACTGTACGTGGAGAGGCTAACAGCTGGGTCCACGGCGGCCGCAAGGAAGTGCCTCCTTATTATGCACAAAATAATTATTCCTCCACCTGACAGCAGGGACCCACCGGACGAGCCACCTTATTCCACGAAAAAACGTTTCCTCCCTGACTGCTGGGACCCATCAGACGGGCCACTGTATTTTGCGAAAAAAATCCCCCCGCTGTCAGCTCGGACCCACCGGAAATGCCTCTTTATTACGCACAAAAAAATGAACACTCCCCCTGCTAGCTGGGACTCACCTTGGTGGGAAGCTGACTTGTGGGCCTACTAAGTTGACGGGAATGGAGGGCTTTGTCAACTTAGTCAATATGAATGATTCTAGCTCCAGTGACCGTATGATGCCAATCCAACGGCCGTAGTGCTTCTTCAACCTCTGGTCTTCTTGCTCCAGCCGCCCAAAGCAGCGCCGGTCATGCCGCCTTCTCCTGCCTCCCATGGCTGGCTGTGCTGCCGTGGAGGCCTCACCGCCCCCTACTATTCCCACCTTAGGCCAGGCCCTGCAGCAACGGCAGCCTCACACGGCAGCCGAACGAGTGAATACTCATACTCCTCTCCGCGTGGGCATCCACTGCCGCGTCTTCACCGGCTCCGTGTCGTCCCCTTCCTAGGCCTCGTCGTCGTCCACCACCCTGGTGCTCTCGGCGCGGCGTGGTCAACATGGTCAAGGAACGACTTCCATCGGACGTGGACTGTACGTCGAGAGGCTGACAGCTGGGTCCATGGCCGCAGCAAGGAAGTGCCTCCTTATTACGTGGAAAATAATGATTCCTCCACATGACAGCAGGGACCCACCGGACGGGCCACCGTATTTCGTGAAAAAAACATTTCCCTCCTGACTGTTGGGACCAACCAGCTACACCTTCGCACGCAAGGAAGTGCGTCCGGGCAAAAAAAAACCAAAACGATTTGCCCCCCTAACTGCTAGGACCCACCAGCTACATCTTCGGAGGCAAGGAAGTGTCTGACAGTCGGGACCCACCTGGTCGAAGCGAATGTAGCGTTGTCATTCTGGTCGCGAAAGTGTACGTACATACTGGTCGATGTAGAGGCACGCACGTGTCGTAGTAGAGGCGTGCACGTGTCATAGTAGAGGCGCGCACGTAGCATGTACACGTACGTACAGCGGCGAGGGTGCAAGAAAGAAAATACGGCCACGTATGTACATACGGGCAGGGTCTCGAATGCCTACTCGCGCATACATACATGGCTGGGTCGGAACAGAGAAACAACGTCGTCGTCGTGTTCATGGGGAGCCAACCGGATGGGTCGGAACGGAATGCGTGGTCGTGTTCATCAGGAGGGCTTGGACGGAACAGGCAATGGAAACGAGGCATGGCATATCGCACAACGGAGGAAACGGACCTCCTACGGTCGGAACGGGGTCCTGTTGATCGGGAGGGGTGTGGCGTACCGCAAAACGGAGGAAACAGACCTCCTCCGGTCGAAACGGGGGTCCTGTTGATCGGGAGGGGTGTGGCTTACCGCAAAACGGAGGAAACGGACCTCCTACGGTCGAAACGGGGGTCCTGTTGATCGGGAGGGGTGTGGCGTACCATAAAACAGACGAAACAGACATCCTACGGTCGAAACCGGGGTCCTATTGATCGGGAGGGGTGTGGCGTACCGCAAAACGGACGAAACGGACCTCCTACGGTCGAAACGAAGATCCTGTTGATCTGGAGGGGTGTGGCGTACCGCAAAACGGACGAAAGGGACCTCCTACGGTCAAAACGGGGGTCCTGTTGATCGGGAGGGGTGTGGCATACCGCAAAACGGGACTCCACGGGGTACTGTTCATCTCCACCGTCGACCTCCTCCAGCCTCCACGGGCTACCGTCGACCTCCTCCAGCCTCCACGGGCTCCTGTTCATCCAGCCTCCACCGCGCGCTACTCCACCGTCTACTGTTCATCCAGCCCTCCACCGTCTACTGTTCATCCAGCCCTCAATCGTCTACTATTCATCCAGCCCTCCACACCACGGGGTCCTGTTCAACCACCCCTCCACGGCCACCCCTCCACGGTCTACTGTTCATCCAACCCCCCACACCACAGGGTCCTGTTCATCTAGAGGCAACGCCACCGCTCACTGTTCATCCACCCCCCCCCCCGCAACGCTCACTGTTCATCCAATCGATCGGCTTCAGTTAGCAGCAGTAGCGAAGGAATCGCTCCATCGGGTTCAGTTAACATCCATCGATCGATCGCTTGGGTTCAGTAACGCGTAGCCTGCAGTGCAATCGCTCGGGTTCAGTTAGAGCCCAACGCCTCGCTCGGGTTCAGTTAGAGCCAACGCCTCGCACACACGCCCGTACATGTACGAGAGAAACGCGCATCGCTCGGCCCCCGACCTCCCACCGTAACCGGCAACTCCCTGAAATTTTCCTCCCCCTCGCTTCTACCACGGTTTTTTCCATCATGGACGGCCCAAAGAATGTCATGCAGCTGCGTTTCCGGCCCGCCCAAGAGGAAAAGCCCATTTTCTGTCATGATTTTTTGTCATAGAAGTAGGAGCCCACCACATCTATGATGATACCGAGTTTTGTCACAATTATCGTCATATGTATGACAGAAAAAATTTCGTTCGGCCCAAAATGTCACGGATGTGTCTTTTTTTTGTAGTGCCGGGACTTAACAGGTAAGATCTGACCAGCTAAATCTTACCAATACCACTTGCAACGGATATGATTTGTACGGTTGATGTATTAAGCATGTTTGTGCCATGTTTATTTCAGTACTACCCACCGTGTGATGTTCAAATATTACTGTGTCCAGATCAATTTCACCAATACCAGCAAAAAACTTACAATACATGACTCAGGATATCACTAGAGATGCTGCCCATTTTCTATTCTTAGTGGATGCTAACACTGTTGCACTTAACATGCCTGTCCATGTACTTACGCAGGGTCATATCGGCTGATGCTTTTGTTTGCCGTCGAGGTGAGCTGCATCCCATGTCTTACAGTATTTCAAATAATTTGTGCAATTGCAGTTTAACTTCTACCCATTTACTGGTTGCCTGTAGGTACACATGTCAGTGGCACTAATCCACGTTCGACCCAGAGGAACAGCTCACCTCCGCCGTCGCTGACTTTGGGCGAGCTCTGGCCTAGATGAGGTGCCCCAGCAACTACCTCTCACGACTTACCAAGTATGTACTCACCACTTCAATATTACCAATACCAGTTGCAATTAATGGCTATGTTCTGTACGGTCGATGTATTAAGCATGTTCTAGTAAACATGCCTAACATGTTTTTGCAACTTTCCCTACCTTTTTATAGACATTTGGGCCATTCTCTGCTCTGGCAGCACCTGCCTTATGATGTTTAACTATGCCAATTGCATTTTTATCAGTACCGGTTTCAATGTCTATTAAGAATGTTGCAATTAATGGTTGAATCCATTTTTAAACAGTTGCATTTCAATGGCTACAAACTTACAAAACATGACTTAGGATGTTGTTAAGCCTGTTGCAATTAACAGTTGTATCCATTTTTTAATATGTGCTACCATGCTACTCTCCGCAATGAAGATATACTAGAGATGCTGCCCCATTTGCTATTTTTGGTGGATGCTAACCCTGTTGTACTTAACATGCTTGTCCACGTACTTACGCAGGGTCATAACGGCTGATGCTGTTGTTTGCCGTCAAGGTTAGCTGCATCCCATGTCTTACAGTATTTCACATCATTTGTGCAATTAACTTCTACCATTTACTGGTTGCCTGTAGATACACATGTCAGTGGCACTGATCCACGCTTCGACCAGGAGGAACAACTCGCCTTAGTCGCCACTGACTTTGGGCGGGCTCTGGCCAAGATGAAGTGCCCTAGCAACTACCTCTCAGGACTTACCAAGTATGTACCCACCATTTCAATCTTACCAATACCAGTTGCAATCAATGGCTATGTTTTGTACTGTCGATGTATCAAGCATGTTGTAGTAAACATGCCTAACACGTTTGAGCTATTTTCCCTACCTTTTTATAGACAACTGAGCCATTATCTGCTCTGGTAGCACCTGCACTGTGATGTTTAACTCTGCCAATTGCATTTTTATCAGTACCGGCCATTAAGCCTGTTGCAATTAACAGTTGTATCCATTTTAAAAGAGTTGTATTTCAATGGCTACAAACTTACAAAACATGAATTAGGATGTTGTTAAGCCTGTTGCAATTAACAGTTGTATCCATTTTTTAATCCGTACCTTTGCTACCGTGCTACTCATTCGAAATGAAGATATCACACTACAGATGCTACCGTTTTATTGCCATTTGCTATTTTTGGTGGATGTTAACCCTGTTGTAGTTAACATTGGCTTTCCATGTACTTACATAGGGCTACAATGGGCAATGCTATTGTTTGCTGTCGAGGTTAGCTGCATCCCATGTCTTATACACCATGTATTCCTAAATATAAGTATTTTTAGAGATTCCAATATAGACTACATAAGGAGCAAAATGAGTGAATCTAGATTCTAATCTAAACTATATCTATAATTCTATATACATCCGTATGTAGTTCATATTGAAATCTCAAAAAAAAAACTTGTACTTAGGAACGTAGGTAGTTGTATTTTACATCATTTGTGCAATCTCAGTTTAGGTTCTAACATTTACTGGTTGATTGTAGGTACATATATGAGGGGTACTGATCCATGCTTCGATCCCTTTTGCGTATGGGGCAATGAGATATTCATGAACAAGCGTCAAGTGAGGGAACTAAGAAAGATTGTTAGGCGAAACAAACGGGTGATTGGGATTAAGCTCTTTATTTACACTTTGTTGAAGACAACAATGAACTTTTGGATGGTAAGTAATGTGTTGCCTTTTCCCCCTGCCCACAACAAGTTACTCTATTAGACCTCATTATCTGATATTTTTCTCAATTCAGCGGTTTCCGAAGCTATTTACTGATGATTACCTTGCAAACTACATGACTGGAGTGGAGGCAAATAAAGTTGAAGTATATAATTCATGCTACCATGATAATGCTCTAGAAGTCTTCCTGAAGGCGGTGAAGGATGGGCGAGCGATCATCACAAGGGGTTGGACAAAAGTGGTTCGTGCCTATGGCATGCAAGAAGGCACATTATGGGCATTCCGCTTCTCCAACACCATCGGCAGTCAAAACGATTTACACTTGTCTCTTCACCATTACCGCATTTAAATACAGTGGTTCATCATAGTTAATTGCTGCCTAATCCTATAATTACTGAACATATTGTACATGCAGTTTTATTTATGGATTTGTTGTTGAACCATTGTGCTGAGAATTTGAATTGCACGTTTCGTATTTCAAAATTTTCAAATAGAATAATAAATAATTACAGGCAAAAATAAAAAGAGAATAGACGGTCATGGAACTTTGCAAACGGTTCTGGCAGTGAAAGCGCTTGTGATGGATAGCCCAATGCCACATAGTTTTCTACATCAAATCGTGTGTGATGTAGTTAATGAAAGCAAACAGTTAACCAAGGCAGAGCGTGTGTGATAGTTACAGCTTTCACACACGAGTGTATACATAAAACCGTGTGGGATGTACATCCAAACAGAAACGTTTTCCCTGGATTGACTGTGTGGGATGTACATAACAACGGAAACATATTCCTTGGATTGACTATGTGTGATATACATACGAACGGAAATGTTTTTCTGGGTTTCACCATGTGGGATGTACATACCTACAGAAATGATTTTCTTGGATTACCGTGTGGGATGTATATACCTACGGAAATGATTTTCTCGGATTACCGTGTGGGATGTACATACCTACGGAAATGATTGGGTTTCGATGCCTCGCCCGATCGCACACGACCCCAGCCTGGGTCCCAGGAGGGCCTATCCCCGATGATTTCTCGGTTGTATGGGAAGGACACCCTATCGCACACACTCACTTGGCGACGGTTCCAAATGTCATCGCGGAAAGGGGTTAAGAACCGTTTGTTTAGAACCGACGCGTACCAGTGCAAGTCAACCAAAGTCCACACTTTATTCTCATACATGGATCCCATCTCAGATTTCATGGCCTCAAGCCATTTTGCAGAATCTGGGCTCATCATTGCTTCCTCATAGTTCGTAGATTCGTCATGGTCAAGTAACATGAACTCCAGAACAAGATTACCGTACCACTCTCATGCGGATCTTACTCTAGTTGACCTACGAGGTTCGGTAGTAACTTTATCAGAAGTTTCATGATCATCATCATTAGCTTCCTCACTTACTAGTGTAGGAATCACTGGAACTGATTTCTATGATGAACTACTTTCTAATAAGGGAGTAGGTACAATTACCTCGTCAAGTTCTACTTTCCTCCCACTCACTTCTTTCGAGAGAAACTCCTTCTCTAGAAAGGATCCATTCTTAGCAACGAATATATTGCCTTCGGATCTGTGATAGAAGGTGTACCCAACAGTCTCCTTTGGGTATCCTATGAAGACACATTTCTCCTATTTGGGTTCGAGCTTATCAGGTTGAAGCTTTTTCACATAATCATCGCATCCCCAAACTTTAAGGAACGACAACTTGGGTTTCTTGCCAAACCACAGTTCATATGGAGTCGTCTCAACGGATTTAGACGGTGCCCTATTTAACGTGAATGCAGCCGTCTATAAAGCATAACCCCAAAACGATATCGATAATCAGTAAGAGACATCGTAGATCACACCATATCTAATAAAGTATGATTACAACGTTCGGACACACCATTACGCTGTGGTGTTCCGGGTGGCGTGAGTAGCGAAACTATTCCGCATTGTTTCAAATGAAGACCAACCTCGTAACTCAAGTATTCTCCTCCATGATCAGATCGTAGAAACATTATTTTCTTGTTATGATGATTTTCCACTTCACTCTGAAATTCTTTGAACTTTTCAAATGTTTCAGACTTATGTTTCATTAAGTAGATATAACCATATCTGCTCAAATCATCTTTGAAGGTTAGAAAATAACGATGCCCGCCCCGAGCATCAACACTCATCGAACCGCATACATCAGTATGTATTATTTCCAACTAGTCTGTTGCTCGCTCCATTGTTCCGGAGAATGGAGTCTTAGTCATCTTGCCCATGAGGCATGGTTCGCAAGCATCAAGTGATTCCAAAAGCTCATCAGCATGGAGTTTCTTCATGCGCTTTACACCAATATGACCTAAACGGCAGTGCCACAAATAAGTTGCACTATCATTATTAAACTTATATCTTTTGGCTTCAATACTATGAACATGTGTACCACTACTATCATGATTTAGTAAAAATAGACCACTCATCAAGGGTGCACGACCATAAAAGATATTATTCATATAAATAGAACAACCATTATTCTCTTATTTAAATGAATAACCGTCTCGCATCAAACAAGATCCAGATATAATGTTCATGCTTAACACTGGCACCAAATAATAATTATTCAGGTCTAAAACTAATCCCGAAGTTATATGTAGAGGTAGCGTGCCGACGGCGATCACATCGACTTTGGAACCTTTCCCTTTACCATCAATAACATGTATATCAAATATACCTTTCACTTTACCATCCTTCTTCTCCGCCAAATACTTGGGGCAGTTCCGCTTCCAGTGACTAGTCCTCATGAAGTAGAAGCACTCAGTCTCTGGCTTAGGTCCAGACTTGGGCTTCTTCACTTGAGCAGCAACTTGTTTTCCATTCTTCTTGAAGTAGCCCTTCTTCCCTTTGCCCTTCTTCTTGAAACAGGTGGTCTTATTGACCATCAACACTTGATGCTCCTTCTTGATTTCTACCTCTGCAGCCTTTAGCATTGCGAAGAGCTCGGGAATCGTCTTATCCATCCCTTGCATATTATATTTAATCACAAAGCTCTTGTAGCTTGGTGGCGGTGATTGAAGAACTCTGTCAGTGACACTATCAACTTGAAGATTAACTCCCAGATGAGTCAAGTGATTGTGGTACCCAGACATTCTGAGTATATGTTCACTGGCAGAACTAGTCTCCTCCATTTTGTGGCTGTAGAACTTATTGGAGACTTCATATCTCTCAATCTGGGCATTTGCTTGAAATATTAACTTCAACACCTAGAACATCTCATATGCTACATGACGTTCAAAACGTCGTTGAAGTCCCGATTCTAAGCCATAAAGCATGGCACACTGAACTATCGAGTAGTCATCAGCTTTGCTCTGCCAGGTGTTCATAACATCTCGCGTTGCTCCTGCAGTGGGTTTGGCACCTAGCAGTGCTTCCAGGACGTAATTCTACTGTGCAGCAATGAGGATAATCCTCAAGTTACGGACCCAGTCCGTGTTATTTCTATCATCATCTTTCAACTTAGCTTTCTCTAGGAACGCATTAAAATTCAACGAAACAACAGCACGGGCCATTAATCTACAACAACATAGACATGCAAAATACTAGCAGGTACTAAGTTCATGATAAATTAAACTTCAATTAATCATATTACTTAATAACTCCCACTTAGATAGACATCCCTCTAATCATCTAAGCGATCACATGATCCACATCAACTAAACCATGTCCGATCATCACGTGAGATGGAGTAGTTTTCAATGGTGAACATCACTGTGTTGATCATATCTACTATATGATTCACGCACGACCTTTCGGTCTCAGTGTTCCGAGGCCATATCTGCATATGCTAGGATCGTTAAGTTTAACCCGAGTATTCTGCGTGTGCAAAACTGGCTTGCACCCATTGTATGTGAATGTAGAGCTTATCACACCTGATCATCGCGTGGTGTCTCGGCACGACGAACTGTAGCAACGGTGCATATTCAGGGAGAACACTTATACCTTGAAATTTAGTGAGAGATCATCTTATAATGCTACCGTCGTACTAAGCAAAATAAGATGCATAAAGGATAAACATCACATGCAATCAATATAAGTGATATGATATGGCCATCATCATCTTGTGCCTTTGATCTCCATCTCCAAAGTACTGTCATGATCACCATCATCACCGGCTTGACACCTTGATCTCCATCGAAGCATCATTGTCGTCTCGCCAACTATTGCTTCTACGACTATCGCTACTGCTTAGTGATAAAGTAAAGCAATTACATGGCAATTGCATGTCATACAATAAAAGAGACAACCATATGGCTCCTGTTAGTTGCCGATAACTGTTACAAAACATGATCATCTCATACAACAATTTATATATCATCAGGTCTTGACCATATCACATCATAGCAAGCCTTGCAAAAACAAGTTAGACGTCCTGTATTTTGTTGTTGCAAGTTTTACATGGCAGCTACGGGCTTAGCAAGAACCGTTCTTACCTACGCATCCAACCCACAATGATTTTTTGTCAAGTTTGTTGTTTTAACCTTCAACAAGGATCGGGCATAGTCACACTCGATTCAACTAAAGTTGGAGAAACAGAAACTCACTAGCCACCTGTGTGCGAAGCATGTCAGTAGAACCAGTCTCGCTTAAGCAGTATGACTATTATCGCCCACAACTCTTTGTGTCCTACTCATGCATATAACATCTACGCATAGACCTGGCTCTGATGCCACTGTTGGGGAACGCGGTAATTTCAAAAAAAAATCTACGCACACGCAAGATCCATCTAGGTGATGCATAGCAACGAGCGGGGGCGTTGAGCAACGCGGAGGCATTTAGCAATGCGGTTGATGTAGTCAAACTTCTTCATGATCCAAGCGATCCAAGTACTGAACACAGGTCACCTCCGCGATCCGCACACGTTCAGCTCGGTGACGTCCCTCGTACTCTTGATCCAGCTGAGGCCGAGGGAGAGTTTCTTCAGCACGACGACATGGTGATGGTGATGATGAAGTTACCGACGCAAGGCTTCGCCTAAGCTCTACAACGATATGACCGAGGTGGAAATCTATGGAGCCGGGCACCGCACACGGCTAAGACAACTGTTAACTTGTGTGTCTATGGGGTGCCCCCTCCCCCGTATATAAAGGAGTGGAGGAGGGGAGGGTCGGCCCTCTATATGGCGCGCCCAAGGGGGATTCCTACTCCTAGTAGGAGTAGGTTCCCCCCCCCTTCCCTAGTTGGACTAGGAGAAGAAGGAAGAGGGAGAAGGAGAGAAGGAAAGGGGGGCCGGCCCCCTCCCCAATTCGGATTGGGCTTGGGGGGGCGTGCCCCCCACTTGGCCTCCTCCTCCTCTCTCCCACCATTGGCCATTAAGGCCCATTGACTCCCCGGGGGGTTTCGGTAACCCCCCCGGTACTCCCATATATGCTCGAACTCATTCGAAACCATTTCGGTGCCCAAACATCACCTTCCAATATATAAATCTTCATGTCTCGACCATTTCGAGACTCCTCATCATGTCTGTGATCACATCCGGGACTCCAAACTACCTTCGGTACATCAAAACACATAAACTCATAATATCGATCATCATCGAACGTTAAGCGTGTGGACCCTACGGGTTCGAGAACTATGTAGACATGACCGAGACTCATCTCTGGTCAATAACCAATAGCGGAACCTAGATGCTCATATTGGTTCCTACATATTCTACGAAGATCTTTATCAGTCAAACCGCATAACAACATACGTTGTTCCCTTTGTCATCGGTATGTTACTTGCCCGAGATTCGATCACCGGTATCTCAATACCTAGTTCAATCTCGTTACCGGCAAGTCTCTTTACTCGTTCCGTAATGCATCATCACATAACTAACTCATTAGTCACATTGCTTGCAAGGCTTATAGTGATGTGCATTACCGAGAGGGCCTAGAGATACCTCTCCGACAATCGGAGTGACAAATCCTAGTCTCGGTCTATGCCAACTCAACAAACACCATTGCAGACACCTGTAGAGCATCTTTATAAACACCCAGTTACATTGTGATGTTTGATAGCACACTAAGTGTTCCTCTGGTATTCAGGAGTTGCATAATCTCATAGTCATAGGAACATGTATAAGTTATGAAGAAAACAATAGCAATAAACTAAACGGTCATACTGCTAAACTAACGGATGGGTCAAGTCAATCACATAATTCTCTAATGATGTGATCCCATTCATCAAATGAGAACTCTTGTCCATGGCTAGGAAACTTAACAATCTTTGATTAACCAGCTAGTCAAGTAGAGGCATACTAGTGACACTCTGTTTGTCTATGTATTCACACATGTACTAAGTTTCTGGTTAATACAATTCTAGCATGAATAATAAACATTTATCATGATATATGGAAATATAACTAACAACTTTATTATTTCCTCTAGGGCATGTTTCCTTCACAAGACCCATCCGCTAGCTTAGCCTAATGATCGTTTAGTTTTATTGCTATTGTTTTCTTCATGACTTATACATATTCCTCTAACTATGAGAGTATGCAACTCCCGAATACCGGAGGAACACTTTTTGTGCTATCAAACATCACCACGTAACTGGGTGATTATAAAGATGCTCTACAGGTGTCTCCGAAGGTGTTTGTTGAGTTGGCATAGATCAAGATTAGGATTTGTCACTCCGTGTATCAGAGAGGTATCTCTAGGCCCTCTTGGTAATGCACATCATGATAAGCCTTGCAAGCAATGTGACTAATGAGTTAGTTTCAGGATGATGCATTATGGAATGAGTAAAGAAACTTGTTGGTAACAAGATTGAACTAGGTATGAGGATACCGACGATCGAATCTCGGGCAAGTAACATACCGATGACAAAGGGAATGACGTATGTTGTTGTGCGGTTTGGCTGATAAAGATCTTCTTAGAATATGTAGGATCCAATATGAGCATCCATGTTCTGCTATTGGTTATTGACTGGAGATGTATCTCAGTCATATCTACATAGTTCTCGAACCCATATGGTCCGCCCGCTTAACGTTCGATGATGATTTGTATTATGAGTTATGTGTTTTGGTGACCGTAGTTTGTTCGGAGGCCCGAATGAGATCACGGACATGACGAGGAGTCTCGAAATGGTCGAGAGGTAAAGATTCATATATTAGAAGGTTGTATTCGGACATCGGAATGGTTCCGAGTGGTTCGGGTATTTTACCGGAGTACCGAGGGGTTACCGGAAGCCCTCGGGGAAGTAATTGGGCCTTATTGGGCCATAGGGGAGAAGAGGAGGCAGACCAAGGGAGGAGCCCCCCCCCATGGAGTCCGAATCGGACTAGGGGAGGGGCGGCACCCCCGTTGCTCTTTCCTACTCCCTCTCCCTTTCCCTCTTTCCCACTCCGAAAAAGGAAAGGGGAATCCTACTAGGACTTGGGAGTCCTAGTAGGACTCCCCACACTTGGCGCGCCCTTAGGGGGATGGCCTCCTCCTCCCCTCCTTTAAATACGGGGGCAGGGGGCACCCCATAGAAAATCAATTGTCCCTTAGTCGTGTGCGGTGCCCCCTTCCATAGTTTACCACCTCAGTCATATTGTCGTAGTGCTTAGGCGAAGCCCTCCATGGATCACATCACCAACACTGTCGCCACGCCATCGTGCTAACAGAACTCTCCCTTGACCCTCTACTAGATCAACAGCTCGAGGGATGTCACTAAAACATGCTTCAAACCACTCACATTTTGGAAAATCGGGAAGGGCCTTTACTTTCCCCGTG
This sequence comes from Triticum aestivum, assembly GCF_018294505.1. NCBI lineage: Eukaryota > Viridiplantae > Streptophyta > Magnoliopsida > Poales > Poaceae > Triticum > Triticum aestivum. The sequence goes on from NC_057807.1 coordinate 302,059,132, forward strand.
AGGGTAGGAAATTCGGGGGGATTCGACCTCCTAGAGTTCAACTCCCACTCTCAACCCTTGAACAATATGAGTCTGAAGCTTCTTTCATAACTCCCATAATTTCTTCAAAGGATTCAAAGGAGGTTACCGGTTAAGGGCAAATGCAATCTCTGAGCCAGTTGGAGAAAAAAGGTAATCAAAGAAAGTTTCAGTTGGACTTTCCCTGCCAACCCTACCCAAATTTCATACCCTGCGGTTTTGGTTCCTCTATTGATATTTCGTTCCTCGAATCGAGACTTTCTTTGTCGAGGATCTCTGGTTTAGGGTACTCCATCGACTTTCAGTTTCTTCTTCTAATGGTTGTGTCCGTCTAAGGTGGCTATTTGAGCGATTTCGGAACTCTTATATGTCCAAGGTCAATATGGAAATTCTTTCACAGGTTTTCCGTTACTTTGTCTGTGTCAAAAACAATTCAAAATACCTCGAATTTTTCATCGTGCTGAACGTGTGCAGAACACGGAGGTGCCGTACATTCGGTACTTGGATCGGTTGGATCATGAAGACGTTCTACTACATCAACCGCGTTACTAAACGCTTCCGCTTTTGGTCTACGAGGGTATGTGGACACACTCTCCCGTCTCGTTGCTGTGCTTCTCCTAGATAGATCTTATGTGATTGTAGGAATTTTTTTGAATTACTATGTTTCCCGACAGTGGCATCTGAGCCAGGTCTATGCGTAGATGTTATTTGCACGAGTAGAACACAAAAAGTTGTGGGCCATAATAGTCATACTGCTTACCACCAACGTCTTACTTTGATTCAGTGGTATTGTTGGATGAAGCGGCCCGGACCAACATTACAGGACCACGTTCATGAGACTGGTTCTACCGACATGCTTAGCACACAGGTGGTTCGTGGGTGTCTGTTTCTCCAACTTTAGTTGAATCAAGTTTGACTACAGCCGGTCATTGTTGAAGGTTTAAACAGCACACTTGACGAAAAATTGTTGTGGTTTTGATGCATAGGTAAGAACAATTCTTGCTAGAAGCCCGTAGCAGCCACGTAAAACTTGCAACAACAAAGTAGAGGACGTCTAACTTGTTTTTCCAGGGCATGTTGTGATGTGATATGGTCAAGACATGATGAGATATAAATTGTTGTATGAGATTATCATGTTTTGTAAAAGTTATCGGCAACTGGTAGGAGCCTTATGGTTGTCGCCTTTATTGTATCAAATGCAATCGTCATGTAATTGCTTTACTTTATCACTAAGCGGTAGTGATAGTCGTTGAAGCAATAGTCGGCGAGACGACAATGATGCTACGATGGAGATCAAGGTGTCAAGCCGGTGATGATGGAGATCATGACGGTGCTTTGGAGATGGAGATCAAAGGCACAAGATGATGATGGCCATATCATGTCACATATTTTGATTGCATGTGATGTTTATCCTTTATGCATCTTATTTTGCTTAGTATGGCGGTAGCATTATAAGATGATCCCTCACTAAATTTCAAGGTATAAGTGTTCTCCCTGACTATGCATTGTTGCTACAGTTCGTCGTGCCGAGACACCACGTGATGATCGGGTGTGATAAGCTCTACGTTCACATACAACGGGTGCAAGCCAGTTTTGCACATGCAGAATACTCGTCTTAAACTTTATGATCCTAGCATACGCAGATATGGCCTCGGAACACTGAGACCGAAAGGTCGAACATGAATCATATAGTAGATATGATCAACATAGAGATGTTCACCATTGAAAACTACTCCACCTCACATGACGATCGGACATGGTTTAGTTGATATGGATCACGTGCTCATTTAGATGACTTGAGGGATGTCTATCTAAGTGGGAGTTCTTAAGTAATATGATTAATTGAACTTTAATTTATCATGAACTTAGTACTGATAGTATTTCCATATCTATGTTGTAGATCAATAGCTTGTGATGTAGCTCCGAGTTTATTTTTGATATGTTCCTAGAGAAAAATAAGTTGAAAGATGATAGTAGCAATGATGTGGACTGGGTCCGTGATCTGAGGATTATCCTCATTGCTGCACAGAAGAATTATGTCCTTGATGCACTGCTAAGTGACGGACCTATTGCAGGAGCAGATACAGACGTTATGAACGTTTGGCAAGCTCGGTATGATGACTACTTGATAGTTTAGTGCGCCATGATTTACGGCTTAGAACCGGGACTTCAAAAAAAAATTGAACGACATGGAGCATATGAGATGTTCCAAGAGTTGAAATTGGTATTTCAGACTCATGCCCGTGTCGATAGGTATGAGACCTCTGACAAGTACTTTGCCTACAAGATGGAGGAGAATGGCTCAACTAGCGAGCATGTGCTCAGAATGTCTGAGTACTACAATCACTTGAATCAAGTGAGAGTTAATCTTCCAGATAAGATAGTCATTGACAGAGTTCTCTAGTCACTATCACCAAGTTATTGGAACTTCGTGATGAACTATAATATGCAAGGGATGACGAAAACAATTCCCGAGCTCTTCGTGATGCTAAAATCGACGAAGGTAGAAATCAAGAAAGAACATCCAATGTTGATGGTTAACAAGACCACTAGTTTCAAGAAAAGGGGCAAAGGGAAAGAAAGGGAACTTCAAGAAAGAATGGCAAGCAAGTTGCCACTCCCGTGAAGAAACCCAAAGCTAGACCTAAGCCTGAAACTGAGTGCTTCTACTGCAAAGGGAATGATCACTGGAAGCGGAACTACCCCAAATACTTGGCGGATAAGAAGGATGGCAAAGTGAACAAAGATATATTTGATATACATGTTATTGATGTGTACTTTACTAGTGTTCATAGTAACCCCAGGGTATTTGATACCAGTTCATTTGCTATGATTAGTAACTCGAAATAGGAGTTGCAAAATGAACAGAGACTAGTTAAGGGCGAGGTGACGATGTGTGTTGGAAGTTATTCCAAGGTTGATAAGATCACCATCGCATACTCCCTCTACCTTAGGGATTAGTATTGGACCTAAATAAATGTTATTTGGTGTTTGCATTGAGCATGAGTATGATTGGATCATGTTTATTGTGATACGATTATTCATTTAAGTCAGAGAATAATTGTTGTTCTGTTTACATGAATAAAACCTTCTATGGTCTTACATCCAATGTAAATGGTTTACTGAATATCGATCGCAGTGATACACATATTGATAATATTGATGCCAAAAGATGCAAAGTTTATGATGATAGTGCAACATGTTTGTGGCACTACCGTTTAGGTTATATTGGTGTAAAGTGCATGAAGAAACTCCACACTGATGGGCTTTTGGAATCACTTGATTATGAATCACTTGATGCTTGCGAACCATGCCTCATGGGCAAGATGATTAAGACTCCGTTCTCTGGAACAATAGAGTGAGCAAATGACTTATTGGAAATAATACATACTGATGTATGTGGTCCGATGAGTGTTGAGGCTCATGGCAGGTATCGTTATTTTCTGACCTTCACGGATGATTTGAGTAGATATGGGTATATCTACTTAATGAAACATAAGTCTAAAACATTTGAAAAGTTCAAAGAATTTCAGAGTGAAGTGGAAAATCACCGTAACAAGAAAATAAAGTTTCTACGATCTGATCATGGAGGTGAATATTTGAGTTATGAGTTTGGCCTTCATTGGAAACAATGTGGAATAGTTTCGCAACTCATACCACCTGGAACACCATAGCATAATGGTGTGCCCGGATGTTGTAACCGTACTTTATTAGATATGGTGCGATCTATGATGTCTCTTACTGATTTACTGCTATCGTTTTGGGGCTATGATTTAGAGACGGCCGCATTCACGTTAAAGGGCACCATCTAAATCCGTTGAGACGACACCATATGAACTATGGTTTGGCAAGAAACCTAAATTGTCGTTTCTTAAAGTATGGGGCTGGGATGCTTATGTGAAAAAGCTTCAACCTGATAAGCTCGAACCCAAATTGGAGAAATGTGTCTTCAAAGGACACCCAAAGGAGACAGTTGGGTACACCTTCTATCACCGATCCGAAGGCAAGATATTCATTGCTAACAATGGATCCTTTCTAGAGAAGGAGTTTCTCTCGAAAGAAGTGAGTGGGAGGAAAGTAGAACTTGATGAGGCAATTGTACCTTCTCCCGAACTGGAAATTGTTCATCACAGAAATCAGTTGTAGTGATTCCTACACCAATTAGTGAGGAAGCTAATGATGATGATCATGAAACTTCAGTTCAAGTTTCTACTGAGCCTCGTAGGTCAACTAGAGTACAGTCCACACCAGAGTGGTATGGTAATCTTATTCTGGAGGTCATGTTACTTGACCATGATGAATCTATGAACTACGAGGAAGTGATGATGAGCCCATATTCAACAAAATGGCTTGAGGCCATGAAATCTGAGATGGGATCCATGTATGGAAACAAAGTAGGGACTTTGGTTGACTTACCCGATGATCGGCAAGCCATAGAGAATAAATGGATCTTTAAGAGGAAGATGGATGCTCATGGTAGTGTTTGTATCTACAAAGCTCGACTTTTCGCAAATGGTTTTCGACAAGTTCAAGGTGTTGACTACTATGAGATTTTCTCGCTCGTAGCGATGCTTAAGTCTGTCCGAATCATGTTAGCAATTGCCACATTTTATGAAATCTGGCAAATGGATGTCAAAACTTCATTCCTTAATGGATTTCTTAAATAAGAGTTGTATATGATGCAACAAGAAGGTTTTGTCAATCCTAAAAGTGCTAACCAAATGCACAAGCTCCAGCGATCCATCTATGGACTGGTGCAAGCATCTCGGAGTTGGAATATACGCTTTGATGAGTTGATCAAATCATATAATTTTTATACAGACTTGCAGTGAAACCTGTATTTACAAGAAAGTGAGTGGGAACACTACAACCTTTCTGATAAGTATATGTGAATGACATATTGTTGATCAGAAATGATGTAGAATTTTGTGGAAAGCATAAAGGAGTGTTTGAAAGGAGTTTTTCAAAGAAAGACCTCAGTGAAGCTGCTTACATGTTGAGCATCAAGATCTATAGATATAGATCAAGACGCTTGATAAGTTTTTTCAATGAGTACATACCTTGACTAGTTTTTGAAGTAGTTCAAAATGGAACAGTCAAAGAAGGAGTTCTTGACTGTGTTGCAAGGTGTGAAGTTGAGTAAAGACTCGAAACCCGACCATGACATAAAATAGAAAGAGAACGTCATTCCCTATGCCTCAATCACAGGTTCTATAAAGTATGCTATGTTCTGTACCAGACCTATTGTGTACCTCACCATGAGTTTGGCAAGAGGGTACAATAGTGATCTAGGAGTGGATCACTGGACAACGGTCAAAATTATCCTTAGTGGAATAAGGACATGTTTCTCGCTTATGGATGTGACAAAATGAAAGTGCTAGTTATCGACTATAGGGGGTGAATAGGCGGTTTTTATCAAAGTCTTCAAAATGTGGAAGTTTCGAAGACAAACAATAGAAATGACGTAATTGATATGCAGCGGAAGATAAACTACAACAAGCAAGCCATAGTCAAGTATGCACTAGCGTTAACATACGAAGACTAATAGCAGCTAGGTAGTAGGATCAGGATGGAAGATAGTATGAAGCCAATCAACAATAGTAGTCAAGCAATGAAGTCAATCAGATAAGACAGATAAGTAATGACTTCACGAAGACAAACTCAAAGTAAAGGAGGGAAGAGATAGAACCAGTCACTTGTTGAAGAGGATTTGTTGGACCAGTTCCAGTTGCTGTGACAACTGTACGTCTGGTTAGGGAGGCTGAGATTCAACTCAGAAGACCGTGTCTTCACCTTATTCCCCTTGAGCTAAGGACACTTAGTCCTCGCCAAATCACGCTGGTAAGTCTTCAAGGTAGACTTCCAAACCTTCACAGACTTTGTTGCAATCCACAATGACTCTTGGATCCTCAGAACGCGACGCCTAACTGGCTGGAGGATACACAGTCCTCAAGTGTAATAAGTCTTCAGGTCACACAGACAGAAAGACTTCAGTGATGCCTAACACTCTTTGGCTCAGGGTGTTTGGGCTTTGTCCTCGCAAGGATATCTCTCTCAAAGGCTTCGAGGTGGGTTGCTCTCAAAACGACAAAAGCCGTAAACTAACTCTGAGCAGCCACCAATTTATGGTGTAGGGGTGGGCTATTTATAGCCACTAGGCAACCGGACCTGATTTGTTCAAAATGACCCTGGGTCACTAAGGAACTGACACGTGTTCCAACGGTCAGATTTCAAACACACGCGGCAACTTTACTTGGGCTACAAGCAAAGCTGACTCATCCAGCTCTGGATAAGGTTTGCTCTCATTATCTTCGCTCGAAGACATAGGATTTGAGTTGAGCATCACTTCAGTCACTCTGACTTAGTTCACTTGGACCCCACTTAACAGTACGGTGGTTCCTATGACTCAACAAACAAGAAAAGGAAGCAACGAATCCACACAGTCTTCGCGCTCCATAGTCTTCACGCAATGTCTTCTCATGTCATAGTCTTCAATATGAATATCTTCTCATACCACCATTGTCTTCAATGTCTTCATACATTTTTAGGGGTCATCTCCGGTAGGTAAACCGAATCAATGAGGGACACTACCTGCGTTATCCTGCAATTCTCACAAACGCATTAGTCCCTCAACCAACTTTGTCATCAATACTCCAAAACCAACTAGGGGTGGCACTAGATGCACTTACAATCTCCCCCTTTTTGGTGATTGATGACAAACTGGTTGAAGTTTTCAACGGGGATAAAGTATGTAAAATTGTAAAGGATAGGAATTGTCTTCATAAGTAGCAAGGGCTCCCCCTGAAGATGTGCATATAAGTAATTTTGCTTTTGGAATGCAAATGCACATGGCAGGTTGTACTTGTGGAGATCCACTTCAACTTATGAAGATAATTCATCATGCATGAAATGATATAGCTTATAGGATGACATGCATAATGAAAAATTGACGTCTGCAGGATGATCTAAGTGCGGAAGTTATCATCGCACATGCGGAATTTATCATCGCATCATAGTAAAGCAAACAAGTAGCAGACGACCATCAAGTTTAGGTGTTACAACTCAAAGAACCAAATGTTTTTAAAAAGCAAGAGATGTAAGCACGAGGCAAAAATATAATGCAACCGCCCATATGAACCCGCTTGAAGACTATCAAACTCATACGCTTCTCCCCCTTTTGTCAGTAATGACCAAAAAGGTTTGAACACATAGAGCATCTACTCGTCCTCATGAGGAGTAGTTGAAGCAGTAGGGTGGTCGTTGTTGGGTTTCGGTGCAGATGAACTTGGTGCAGTGTCGATGCGTGCAGAAGTAGGAGGTGGTGAAGTAGCATCATCTTCATCATCGCTCACTCTGGCATTTACCGTTGCCGCGGAGGAAGAATATTCAGAATCTTCAAGAGATGGAGTACGATGTAGGACAGCAGTCCTAGGAGGAGTAGAGTCAAACTGGAATCGTTCATTGAAGCCATGGTCTTGAAGATCTGCTTCAGCACTAAGCAGGGTCAAGCTCTTCCATGATCGCCGGCAAGTTTCATGAGCAACAAAGGCATTCTTGGTGGCAAGGTTGCGATTGCGATTGACATCCACCAAGAGGCTTTGCATCTGTCTCTTGAGCCAGAAATCATTCTTATCCTGTTTCTGATGAAGGGCCACAAGAAGTCTCGGTCATTGAGAACACAAGAACGCTTTCGAGGCCTTTGGGCAATGGTGCTTTCAGTGGCTTCAGTAGGTGCTCGATGAGGCAGACGAGTATTTCCAGCCAATAGATAGATTCGTGTTGCTGCTTGAACACCTTCAATGGGTTGAGTGAAGCTTTGGTGCTCGGAATTCTAAAGACAAAGAGGCTTCTTGGCAGGTTCAGGGTATATAGCTTCAACTGACATATCAACCTCTGGTAGAAAAATCACATGATTGCGAGCAGATGGTTGATAGTTGACAGATGAGTGTCGCTTGATGAGGCGCATGACCCATGGAGCATAAAACTTCAGACCAAATAGGTCAGAGCCGGAAGCAGCAAGTTGCCTGATGAAGAAGTCTTGTGCATTGAAGCTGATGCCATTGAGAATGTAGAAGACCAAAGTCTTCATAGCTCCTTCAAGCTTTGCCGCTGATGAATGTCCTTTGATAGGCCATAGAGTTTGCCTGATGATGTGATATATGGTGTGTGGCAAATACTCAAGGTCTTCAACAAAGAACTCTGTTGGATATTCAGCATCACGTGGCAAAGGCTTCATCATGCTCAACATCTGACTCATATTGGGTTCAGGCTTATGAAAGATGCTTTCCAAAGCATTGCGGTGATTTTGACAACCAGGTTGATATCCATAGCTTTGGCTTCATGATGAACATTTTCGGTCATCCACTCGAGAATCCATGTCTTCGTATCTCTGTTGTAGCCGCGAATGTGCAGAGTAGCATAGAATTGAAGCAATAGCTCTTCATTCCAGTGTTCTTTATCTGTGACAAAATTGAGCAGCCCAGCATCACGAAAGCAGTCAAGTGCTTCTTCTAAGCAGGGCAGTCCAGTAATGGCTTCAGTGTCGAGGCGCATATGAGGGAAAATGCGCCCTTGGTCATATAGAACACAGGAGTAATAGCTTCGCTGCTGATGACTCCAGAACCGATCTGATGATATTCTTGGCTTCGTGTAGGGGTTCTTCGAGCTGTCAAAGAATGTGTTGTGGCTCTTGAAGCCATTTGCATTGAAAGACCCTGGTGAGTTTGCAGTACCTAGAAACCTTGGCAGTCTTAGCTTGGGCTTCTAGACCTGAGGCCTATGCTTAATGTGATAGTCAAATTGAGGACCAAAGACATTAGGCGGAGGGACCAGAACGGGCCATCTTACTGTGATTAGCTCGCCATGGTTGTATGCTTGCTCGATTGTATAGGGCCTTGGGGGCGGAACTGGAGCAGTGGCAGCAGCTGAGGCTTCAGGCTGCACAACAGGTGCTTCAGGAGCAGTAGCCTCATTAGCTTCAGGCACACTGGTTGGTTCAAGCTCCACATTAGCTTCAGCCATGAAACGTCATTGGCTTCACTTGCGTTGGTTGTGGCAGCTTCAGGATTTTCAACCTCCACATGAGAAGCTGGAGGGTCAGACACAGACACGTTCACTTCATGAACTGTTTCTTCGCGCATGGGGGGTAGAGACACGTTCTTCTTGATGTTCTTCATCGGCTGATGCAGCCGGATTGTCTTCAGCAGCTTGTGCTTCAGTCACAGAGACATTCACAGTTGGAGTGGCTTCAGAGAACACTTGACGTGCAACAGGTTGACGGTGCACTCCTCCTTTTGGAACGCTTGGAAGAGGGACTTGAGGCCTTGGTTTTTTGCGAAGCCTTTGTAGTACAGGCGACGCCTTTGGAGATGGAGTGGGAAGGTCCTCATCCTCTTCAACTTGGACGGATGGTGTGGTTTGTTGTTGTTGTTGGGGAGTACTTGGGGATTCTTGTTCTTGTGGGCGATCAGCCCATGAAGCATCCTGAGCAATTGGCGTCAGAGGACGACCAATGCTGATGATTTCGCTATTCGTACGAACATGCGATGACACCACATTATATTCGATATGAGGAAGAACTTCATCATCTTCAACATTGTCATGATGACCAATGTCTTCAACAGCGGTGGGTTCAGCTGCTGGCATATCTTCAGCTTCAGGAGCCTCTGTGGAAGCAGGCTCATGAACAGTCATGCGAAGTTCTTGGGATGCAGATGAAGTAGGAACCACTGAGATGGGTTCAACAACAAGGGGCTCTGTGGGAGCAGCCCGACTCCTCTTGGTCTTGCGCTTCTTCTTGGAGGGAGCGGCATCAGAGGCTTCAGTATTCTTCCTCTTTCTGGCTTCAGCCTCAGCAGCCCTCGTCTTCTTCTGTTCTGAAGCGGTTGTGGTGACCTTTGGCTTCGAGCCAGTCATGCTGCTTGGGAATATAATGCGTGGGGATTCTTGGCTTGAAGGTGCAGGCTGGTCAGCAGAAAGCTTCTTCTTTTTCTTTGCAGCCATCCTGGGGTCAATTCTAGGACGGCCAAGTGACTTGCGCTTCTCAGCCTCATTGTAGGCAAGCACACACTTATCAGCCAAATGCTTCATGCGCTCACAAGAGCCTTGAGCTTCTTGGCGCTTCTTCAGAAAAGCTTCTTTAAGCTCATGCAGCATGAATTTGAAGTTTCGGACGTCTTGAACACTTAGCTTGGCCACATGCTTCTTGAATTGAGCCTTCTCATAATCAATCTTGTTCTTGAGCTCAACAATTTGATGAGCGAGAGCCAGCTCAGAAGCAATTGCACCATTGAAGGCGACACTGAGGCCAATGGGAAGCTGTAAATCTTCAAAGCTGACATTGGGGGTGTCGAACCACTCATCAATGAAATTGTGGATGATGGCCACATCAAAGAGAGGCAAGTTGTTGAAGATTTCTGCTTCTTCCTTGCTCTTTATCAGCTGCTCAAGCGCATCATCAGCAAGATCTTCATCACTTGATAGATCAATGGGTTCTTCACGCAGAATGGTGGCAGGAGTCAAGGCTTGATCAGTATGCCTGACAAGTTGCTTTTTCTTCTCCGTCTTCTTGGAGATACGGGATTGATCTTCAGACTGCACACTGGCTGCAGGAGGTGTAGTGGCCAGAGCCTTCACACGAGAAGCTTTTGGAGGTGCAGCTGATGATGAAGCCTTAAGTTTCTTTGGCTTCCGCGGCCTAGGAGGAGGAGCTGGGGCTTCATCAGAATCAGCATCATTATCAGAATGATCTACCTTGGCACCTTGGACCAAGATGTAAGTGATGAGGCCATCAAGTTTTGCAAAGGGGCCAATTCTGTTTTCTTCAGCTTCACGTGTGCCATCATCACGGGGAGGAGAGGGACCAGGATTAAAGTCTAATCCCCGTGACTTCTTGTTTTCCTTTGCCAAAGCCTTAGCAAACTAGAAGTTGCGCTTGAAGAGATTGTCGTCACGACACCAGAGCAATGATGATGGGTCGGCTTCTTCAGGCTGTGGTCCATGCACCATGCAAGGATAGAATTCTTGCGCAATGGCTTCAGCATTGTTCTTGGGGGGAAGGCCTCGATAGAGAATATCACCCCAAGGGCTCTTGATAGCATTTTTCTCTGCGTACTCCTGGGTGACGAACTTGTACTTGTACCACTGTTCAGCCCAATAGTGTCGAATCCATTGGATTCGAGTCTTGTGCTGATTGTAATCTTTTTTAGGATCTGTTTTATACATTTCTGCCAGATCATCAGGTAGATCCCTTGATGTTCCCCCACGACAATGTCTGCCACCCTTCCTTGCTGATTTTTCTGCAGCCATGAACTTCAAGCTGAATGGCTTCAATACGTTCAGAGGCTTCAGAGATTTACGCTTGCTGGTCAAGCAGGAACTGGCTTCAGGAGAATTGATATGATGATGTAAGTATTCTGCAAACGAATGTAGACTATGAGAACCAAGGGATTCTCCCACGGACATGTACCTGTGACAGCATTAGAGATGCGAGGGAAGGGGAAGAGGTCATATGCATTCTCAGAAGATTTTGAAGATAAATCAGTTTGAAGATATTGACCTCATGATGCGAAGGCATTCACTTATATAGGTGAGTTGGTTCCAGATTTGTACCAATCCGTGAATGAGTACAAGTGAGGAATCAAACTAGACAGGAAATCTAAGTGAATTGACTCGGCAGTATGAGATGTAGACAGAATAGATATAACATTGAATAGGTAGAAACTACTTTTGGTAAACATGATGAATCTTGAAGATCAAAAAGGTGGTAAAACTAGAGTTATAATTACCGCACGAAGAACTGCTAGATGGGAAGAATAGGAGACCGAGCAGTTCAGCCCACCGTGCCCTAACTTGGCGACGGAGGACACCTACGGCCACAGCGGAGAGGACGATGTCCGCGGCCGGCGTGAGGACGGCGTCGGAGAAGTCGCGGCAGCTAAGCGCTTCGTCGCCGGCGTCGTCGCGAGCTAGCGGTGGCGCTAGGGTTTTGACGGAGGTGGAGAGGTGGAAGAAGGATTTCTTTACCGTAGGGGACAAGTATTTATAAGTAGGTGAGAGACACAGCGCAATTACGCTGGTGCCCCTGGCGGTTCACATCTGAGGGGTACGTGGCAAGCATGCAACATACTTAGAATTGTCCCACGTTCCCACGCCTGCCAGGCATGTCGGAGAGTTGTTCCGGCTTCTCCGGATTTCAACAATAAAGATAAGTCATTTAAAACAGATTTAATGTTTGTCTCTTTGCCTTCTGCTGACTAGGACGCAGAGAAGACATTCGACAGTTTCAATAGGAAGCATATGATTTGGACAGATAGATTTTGAGATAGGAAGCATAGAGAGGTTAGGGTCCGATCACATTCACTTAGTTCAAAAGATCCAATCTTGAAGACATAGCTATAAGTGAATGCTGTAAAGACAGAACACTAGTATATATATATATCAGAAAGCAATCAAATCATCATAGTGTAGAAGATCATGAAGATAAATTGAAACTGAAGACAAGCCAAATGCGAAGTTATTGCAATATAACACCATGAGTGAAACACTTCAAACAGAGAAAGTTAGTGGTGGCGTTACCCACCGTATAGGAAGTATTAGACCCAGACACAGCGCACAATTATCGTGGCGCTCCGAAGTCAAATTCCATGTTAATGTATTCACACTCAGAGTGTAAATCTTCATTGATTGAAGATATACATTACTTTGTGTGTTGCACATCTAAGTCATCAACATGCATAAGTGTTAGGATGTGTGCCTGATCACAGGACATTCGAGGATTCCAAGATATTTAGCTCACACCGTAACTTGCAAAACCTTTTCTCATCCAAGGGCTTTGTGAAGATATCTGCCAGCTGCTCTTCAGTGTTGACGTGCATGATATCTATATCTTTCTTCATAACATGATCTCTGAGAAAGTGATGACGTATTTCAATGTGCTTTGTCTTCGAGTGCTGGACTGGATTGTTGGCTATCTTGATGGCACTTTCATTGTCGCAGAAGAGAGGTACTTGTTTCAGGTTGATGCCATAATCCTTGAGAGTTTGCTTCATCCATAGAAGCTAAGCACAACAGGATCCAGCAGCAATGTATTCAGATTCAGCAGTTGAGAGTGATACACAGTTCTGCTTCTTTGAAGACCAACAGACAAGTGATCGACCCAGAAAGTGACATGTTCCTAATGTTGACTTGCGATCCACCTTGTCACCAGCATAATCAGCATCCGAGAATCCAACTAGGTCAAACCTTGAGCCCTTTGGATACCATAATCCGAGTGTTGGGGTGTAAGCCAAATATCGAAGAATTCGCTTCACAGCTAAGTGATGCGATTCCTTTGGTGCCACTTGGAATCGAGCACACATGCAAACACTAAGCATAATATCTGGCCTAGATGCACATAGATAAAGTAAAGAACCAATCATGGAGCGGTATACCTTTTGATCAAACTCTTTACCATTGTCGTCGGGACCAAGGTGGTGTTTGGCTGGCATTGGCGTCGTATAACGTTTGCAGTCTTCCATTCCAAACTTCTTCAGACAATCTTTGAGGTACTTTTCTTGAGATATGAAGATGCCATTTTGTTGCTGACGAATTTGAAGACCAAGGAAGAACTTCAGTTCTCCCATCATGGACATCTGATATTGCTCTTGCATCATGTATCCAAACTCATCACTGTACTTCTGGTTGGTGCAGCCGAAGATTATGTCATCCACATATATTTGGCACACAAACAGTTCACCATCATATGTCTTCGTGAAGAGTGTGGGATCGAGGGATCCAGGTTTGAAGCCTTTGCTCTTCAGGAAGTCTTTGATTGTATCATATCAGGCACGAGGAGCTTGTTTGAGGCCATACAGTGCTTTGTTTAGCTTGTACACCATATCATGATGTTTTGGATCTTCAAAGCCAGGTGGTTAAGCGACATATACTTCTTCTTCAATCTTGCCATTGAGAAATGCACTCTTTACATCCGTTTGATATAGCAAGATGTTGTGATGATTAGCGTAGGCTAGCAGTATGTGAATAGCTTCAAGTCTAGCCACAGGGGCAAATGTTTCATCGAAATCAATTCCTTCAACTTGAGTATATCCTTGTGCCACAAGACGTGCTTTGTTTCTGACGACTTGACCATGCTCATCTTGCTTGTTTCGATATATCCATTTTGTTCCAATAATGTTATGCTTGTGAGGGTCAGGTCGCTTGACAAGTTCCCAAACATTATTCAGCTTGAACTGTTGAAGTTCTTCTTGCATGGATTGAATCCATTCAGGTTCCATAAAAGCTTCAGCAACTTTCTTGGGTTCTGATATTGACACAAATGAAAAGTGCCCACAGAAGTTTGCTAACTGTGTTGCTCTTGAGCGAGTAAGCGGACCAGGCGCGTTGATGCTGTCAATTATCTTCTCGATTTGTACTTCATTTGCAACACGAGGATGAACTGGACGAAGACCTTGCTCATGCTGATCATTGTCATCATTGAAAGGATTGTCTTTGGTCTGAGCATTGTCTTCGGGTTGGTTTGGTGCAAAAATGATAAGTTCCTCTTCAGGATGTGCTTCAGAGGGCATGATCTCACCAGTTCCCAACAGCTTGATAGATTCACTGGAAGGAGCTTCATCAAGTATGTTTGGCAGGAGCTCTCGTTGTGAACCATTGGTTTCATCAAATCGCACATCCACTGTTTCAACGATTTTGTAGTGGAAGAGGTTGAAGACTCTGTAAGAGTGTGAATCCTTTCCATAGCCAAGCATGAAGCCTTCGTGAGCTTTGGGTTCAAATTTTGACTTGTGATGGGGATCCTTGATCCAGCACCTAGAACCAAAGACTCTGAAGTAGCTGACATTTGGCTTCTTGCCAGTAAGGAGCTCATAGGATGTTTTGCCCAGAAGCTTGTGGATGTAAACACGGTTGATGATGTGACAGGCTGTATCAATAGCTTCAGGCCAGAACTTTCTTGGTGTCTTGTACTCGTCGAGCATTGTTCGAGCCATCTCAATGAGGGTTCTATTCTTGCGCTCAACAATGCCATTTTGTTGAGGTGTGTATGGAGCAGAGAACTCATGAGTGATTCCCATTGTATCCAGATACAGATCAAGGCCGGTGTTCTTGAATTCAGTGTCGTTATCACTTCTGATATGCTTGATCTTGACGCCATAATTGTTCATTGCTCGATTGGCGAATCGTCTGAAGACGTCTTGTACTTCAGTCTTGTAGAGAATTATGTGCACCCATGTATATCTTGAGAAGTCATCAACAATGACGAAGCCATAGAGACACGCCATTGTTGTGAGGGTGGAGTAATGAGTAGGTACAAATAAGTCCATGTGTAGCAGCTCGAAGGGTTGAGATGTTGTCATGATTGTCTTCGAGGGGTGCTTGGCCCTCGTCATCTTCCCAGCTTCGCAAGCACCACACAAATGATCTTTCTTGAACTTGACATCTTCGATGCCTATGACATGCTTCTTTTTGACGAGAGTGTGCAAGTTCCTCATGCCAGCGTGCCCCAGCCTTCGATGCCAGAGCCAGCATTCTGAAGCTTTTGCAAGAAGACATACGGCAAGCTGTGGACCTGCTGAGAAATCTACCATGTATAGATCACCTTTCCTATACCCTTCAAAGACTAGAGACTTGTCAGATTCCATTAGTACAAGGCAACAATATTTTCCAAATATCACAATCATGTTTAAGTCACAAAGCATTGAGACAGACATTAAGTTGAATCCAAGGGATTCAACAAGCATCACTTTATCCATGTGTTGATCCTTTGAGATTGCAACTCTACCTAGACCCAATACCTTGCCTTTACCAGTGTCAGCAAATGTGATTTGACTCTTGTCGGATGGACGTAAGGTTGAGTCCATGAGAAGACTTCGATCACCAGTCATATGATTAGTGCATCCGCTGTCAATAATCCATTCTGAAGCTTTTGGTGACATGTCCTACAGTCCAGTTAGGAGGATAGGCTTCACAAGGTATGTTGTGAAGCATAAGCAGTTGATGCACACTTGGATTATCACAGCATAGATGAAAGTTAGCACACAGTATGACAGGTAAGCGATTCATATGTGGAATACATAGTAAGTCATTTTATCATGCGTCCCTTTGTGTTTTAGGTCCCCATCAATTATGTCGGACGCCTTTGATTGCTGGCTGGAGACCACATTCTGCAAAAGAGAGTTAATTCTTCTTCACCACCCACATTTTCAGGGGTGGCTTAGAAGCAATGAGTCTAAGTGCTGCATCTGAGAATTTTGGCTTTGAAGCCCTAGCAAATAGGCTTGCAGGAGATGAATGATACTCATGTGAATAAGCAGAAAAGTTCTTAGTTCTATGAACATAGCGTTTTGAAGACACACGCTCATATTCATGAGTCTGAGTATGATTTTCCTGCAAAACATTGGCGTTAGGGTGACTCAAGTGAGTCCAGTGTTCGTATGAAGCCGTTGGACCATATGATGCCTTTGGTCTGGGGTTTGTCTTCTTCCCTGGTGGTATCATGATGACATTCACTGGAAGATTCTCAAGACATCTTCTGGGAACCCAGATCTTCTTCATAGGAGGTCCATTCCTGCAGTTAGTACCAATATACCTGGCAAACACTTCACCATTCTGATTTTTGAACAGTTTATAGTTTGCATCAAAGGATTCATCAATGATAATAGGATTAGCACAGGTAAATCCAGATAAAGTGGATGGATCCATTGAAGGTTCCTTTGCAGCAACCCATGTGGTTTTGGGATACTGCTCAGGCTTCCAATAGGAACCATCAGCATTCATTTTCCTCTCGAACCCAACACCCTCTTTCCTAGGGTTTCGGTTCAGAATCTGCTTTTTGAGGACATCACAAAGTGTCTGATGCCCTTTCAGACTTTTATACATCCCTGTTTCAAGCAATGTCTTCAACCTAGCATTTTCATCAGCAATTGTAGTGGTATCCTCATAAGAGGGGTTAGTTACCACATCAGTAGTTGAAGACAGAGCAACAGTAGCAGCAGTGGAACATTCAGCAACAGAGGCAGCATTATCACGCTCAATGCATTTTAAGCATGGTGGTTCAAATCCATCCTGAGCGGGACTGATCCATTGAGCGCGAAATGAATCGTGCTTCTTCAGAAGAACTTCATAATCCACTCTTATCTTTTCAAGATCTTGCTCTCTTTGAAGACATTCACAAGAAAGTTTCTCATGATCAGATAAGAGAGCATTATGTTGATCTTGAAGGGCGTCAAACTTGGAATGAAGTCTCTGAAGACTCTCAGCCAAAGCTTTTGACTGATCCATTTCTTTGCCCAACATATCATCGCTCTTACTAAGCATGTTTTGAATCTTTTCCAAAGCTCTTTGTTGTTTAGTGGCAAGGGAAGCAAGTTTGACATAGCTGGGGCCCAATTCATCACCTGATTCATCATCACTAGTTTTAGAAAGATAGCATTTAGTTACCTTAGCACCCCCTGCCATGAGGCATGGTGAAGATGGAGACGGTTCAGGTGTAAAGGTCATCTCATTAAGAGACTCCTTGTAGTCATCAAGCCAAGGATCATGACGATTAAGATGACTATCATAGACCTCAGAAAGTCGGTCCCAGATTAGCTTCGCGCGATTGAGGTGCATGACGTTCCTGAACTGGTTTCGGGACAGGCAGGAGCAGATGACATCCTTTGCTGTGAGGTTCAGTAGAGTGTACTTGCGAATGTCATCAGCCTCCGCCATCTTGCATAGATCGGTAAGACTAATCTCGGTGACGGTCCATAGTTTGCTGTCCATAGCCATGAGTCGCTTCTTCATCATGGCTTTCCACCAGGGATACTCATGACCGTCAAAGGTGGGGCAAGATACATTCCTCAATCCTGCAGTCGACATAGCTGAACTCCAGGTGGTTAAACCCAATCACACAGAACAAGGGAGTACCTTGCTCTAATACCAATTGAAAGTGCTAGTTATCGACTAGAGGGGGGGTGAATAGGCGATTTTTATCAAAGTCTTCAAAACGTGGAAGTTTCGAAGACAAACAATAGAAATGACCTAATTGATATGCAGCGGAAGATAAACTACAACAAGCAAGCCATAGTCAAGTATGCACTAGCGTTAACTTACGAAGACTAATAGCAGCTAGGTAGTAGGATCAGGATGGAACATAGTATGAAGCCAATCAACAATAGTAGTCAAGCAATGAAGTCAATCAGATAAGACAGATAAGTAATGACTTCATGAAGACAAACTCAAAGTAAAGGAAGGAAGAGATAGAACCGGTCACTTGTTGAAGACACAAGATTTGTTGGACCAGTTCCAGTTGCTGTGACAACTGTATGTCTGGTTAGGGAGGCTAAGATTCAACTCAGAAGACCGTGTCTTCACCTTATTCCCCTTGAGCTAAGGACACTTAGTCCTCGCCAAATCATGCTGGTAAGTCTTCAAGGTAGACTTCCAAACCTTCACAGACTTCGTTCACTCGGCAATCCACAATGACTCTTGGATGCTCAAAACGCGATGCCTAACCGGCTGGAGGATACATAGTCCTCAAGTGTAATAAGTCTTCAGGTCACACAGACAGAAAGACTTCAGTGATGCCTAACACTCTTTGGCTCTGGGTGTTTGGGCTTTGTCCTTGCAAGGATATCTCTCTCAAAGGCTTCGAGGTGGGTTGCTCTCAAAACGACAAAAGCCGTAAACTAACTCTGAGCAGCCACCAATTTATGGTGTAGGGGGTGGGCTATTTATAGCCACTAGGCAACCCGACCTAATTTGTTCAAAATGACCCTGGGTCACTAAGGAACTGACACGTGTTCCAACGGTCACACGCGGCAACTTTACTTGGGCTACAAGCAAAGCTGACTCATCCAGCTCTGGATAAGGTTTGCTCTCATTATCTTCGCTCGAAGACATAGGATTTGAGTTGAGCATCACTTCAGTCACTCTGACTTAGTTCACTTGAACCCCACTTAACAGTACGGTGGTTCCTATGACTCAACAAACAAGAAAAGGAAGCAACGAATCCACACAGTCTTCGCGCTCCATAGTCTTCACGCAATGTCTTCTCATGTCATAGTCTTCAATATGAATATCTTCTCATACCACCATTGTCTTCAATGTCTTCATACATTTTTAGGGGTCATCTCCGGTAGGTAAACCGAATCAATGAGGGACACTACCTGCGTTATCCTGCAATTCTCACAAACGCATTAGTCCCTCAACCAACTTTGTCGTCAATACTCCAAAACCAACTAGGGGTGGCACTAGATGCACTTACAATCTCCCCTTTTTTGGTGATTGATGACAAACTAGTTGAAGTTTTCAACGGGGATAAAGTATGTAAAATTGTAAAGGATAGGAATTGTCTTCATAAGTAGCAAGGGCTCCCCCTGAAGATGTGCATATAAGTAATTTTGCTTTTGGAATGCAAATGCACATGGCAGGTTGTACTTGTGGAGATCCACTTCAACTTATGAAGATAATTCATCATGCATGAAATGATATAGCTTATAGGATGACATGCATAATGAAAAATGGACGTCTACAGGATGATCTAAGTGCGGAAGTTATCATCGCACATGCGGAATTTATCATCGCATCATAGTAAAGCAAACAAGTAGCAGACGACCGTCAAGTTTAGGTGTTACAACTCAAAGAACCAAATGTTTTTAAAAAGCAAGAGTTGTAAGCACGAGGCAAAATATAATGCAACCGCCCATATGAACCCGCTTGAAGATAATCAAACTCATACGCTTCTCCCCCTTTTGTCAGTAATGACCAAAAAGGTTTGAAGACATAGAGCATCTACTCGTCCTCATGAGGAGTAGTTGAAGCAGCAGGGTTGTTGTTGTTGGGTGGCGGTGCAGATGAACTTGGTGCAGTGTCGATGCATGCAGAAGTAGGAGGTGGTGAAGTAGCATCATCTTCATCATCGATCCCTCTGGCATTTACCGTTGCCGTGGAGGAAGAATATTCAGAATCTTCAAGAGATGGAGTACGATGTAGGATAGCAGTCCGTGGAGGAGTGGAGTCAACTGGAATCGTTCATTGAAGCCATCGTCCTGAAGATCTGCTTCAGCACTAAGCAGGGTCAAGCTCTTCCATGATCGCCGGCAAGTTTCATGAGCAACAAAGGCATTCTTGGTGGCAAGGTTGCGAATGCGATTGACATCCACCAAGAGGCTTTGCATCTGTCTCTTGAGCCAGAAATGATGCTTATCCTGTTTTTGATGAAGGGCCACAAGAAGTTCTCGGTCATTGAGAATGCGAGAACGCTTTCGAGGCCTTTGGGCAATGGTGCTTTCAGTGGCTTCAGTAGGTGCTCGATGAGGTAGACGAGTATTTCCAGCCAATGGATAGATTCGTGTTGCTGCTTGAACACCTTCAATGGGTTGAGTGAAGCTTTGGTGCTCGGCATTCTAAAGACAAAGAGGCTTCTTGGCAGGTTCAGGGTATATAGCTTCAACTAACATATCAACCTCTGGTAGAAAAATCACATGATTGCGAGCAGATGGTTGATAGTTGACAGATGAGTGTCGCTTGATGAGGCGCATGACCCATGGAGCATAAAACTTTAGACCAAATAGGTCAGAGCCGAAAGCAGCAAGTTTCCTGATGAAGAAGTCTTGCGCATTGAAGCTGATGCCATTGAGAATGTAGAAGACCAAAGTCTTCATAGCTCCTTCAAGCTTTGCCACTGATTAATGTCCTTTGATAGGCCATAGAGTTCGCCTGATGATGTGATATATGGTGCGTGGCAGATACTCAAGGTCCTCAACAAAGAACTCTATTGGATATTCAGCATCACGTGGCAAAGGCTTCATCATGCTCAACGTCTGACTCATATTGGGTTCAGGCTTATGAAAGATGCTTTCCAAAGCATTGCGGTGATTTTGACAACCAGGTTGATATCCATAGCTTTGGCTTCATGATGAACATTTCCGGTCATCCACTCGAGAACCCATGTCTTCGTATCCCTGTTGTAGCCGCGAATGTGCAGAGTAGCATAGAATTGAAGCAATAGCTCTTCATTCCAGTGTTCTTTATCTGTGACAAAACTAAGCAGCCCAGCATCACGAAAGCAGTCAAGTGCTTCTTCTAAGCAGGGCAGTCCAGTAATGGCTTCAGTGTCGAGGCGCATATGAGGGGAAATGCGCCCTTGATCATACAGAACACAGGAGTAATAGCTTCACTGCTGATGACTCCAGAACCGATCTGATGATATTCTTGGCTTCGTGTAGGGGTTATTCAAGCTGTCAAAGAATGTGTTGTAGCTCTTGAAGCCATTTGCATTGAAAGACCCTGGTGAGTTTGCAGTACCTGGAAACCTTGGCAGTCTTGGCTTGGGCTTCTGGACCTGAGGCCTATGCTCAATGTGATAGTCAAATTGAGGACCAGAGACATTAGGCGGAGGGACCAGAACGGGCCATCTTACTGTGATTAGCTCGCCATGGTTGTATGCTTGCTCGATTGTATAGGCCCTTGGGGGCGGAACTGGAGCAGTGGCAGCAGCTGAGGCTTCAGGCTGCACAACAGGTGCTTCAGGAGCAGTAGCCTCATTAGCTTCAGGCACACTGGTTGGTTCAAGCTCCACATTAGCTTCAGCCATGACAACGTCATTGGCTTCACTTGCGTTGGTTGTGGCAGCTTCAGGATTTTCAACCTCCACTTGAGAAGCTGGAGGGTCAGACACAGACACGTTCACTTCATGAACTGTTTCTTCAGGCATGGGGGGAGTAGAGACACGTTCTTCTTGACGTTCTTCATTGGCTGATGCAGCCGGATTGTCTTCAGCAGCTTGTGCTTCAGTCACGGAGACATTCACAGTTGGAGTGGCTTCAGAGAACACTTGACATGCAACAGGTTGACGGTGCACTTCTCCTTCTGGAATGCTCGGAAGAGGGACTTGAGGCCTTGGTCCTTTGCGAAGCCTTTGTAGTACAGGCGACGCCTTTGGAGATGGAGTGGGAAGGTCCTCATCCTCTTCAACTTGGACGGATGGTGTGGTTTGTTGTTGTTGTTGGGGAGTACTTGGGGATTCTTGTTCTTGTGGGCGATCAGCCCATGAAGCATCCTAAGCAATTGTCGTCAGAGGACGACCAATGCTGATGATTTTGCTGTTCGTACGAACAGGCGATGATACCACATTATATTCGATCCGAGGAAGAACTTCATCATCTTCAACATTGTCATGATGACCAATGTCTTCAGCAGCGGTGGGTTCAGCTGCTGGCATATCTTCAGCTTCAGGAGCCTCTGTGGAAGCAGGCTCATGAACAGTCATGCGAAGTTCTGGGGATGCAGATGAAGGACGAACCACTGAGATGGGTTCAACAACAAGGGGCTCTGTGGAAGCAGCCTGACTCTTCTTGGTCTTGCACTTCTTCTAGGAGGGAGCGACATCAGAGGCTTCAGTATTCTTCCTCTTTCTGGCTTCAGCCTCAGCAGCCCTCGTCTTCTTCTGTTCTGAAGCGGTTGTGGTGACATTTGGCTTCGAGCCAGTCATGCTGCTTGGGAAGATAATGCGTGGGGCCGCAGAAAATTGGAGAGAAATAAATTTGAAATCATTTTGGTATTTTTAAAAGGATTTTTATGGGATTTTAATTGCAACAGTACCACTCTTCGCTTTATTTAAATTTTTGTGGATTTTATTTGAAGTTGGAAAAATGTTCATGTTGTAAAAATTATTTTTCTGAAAATTTCGATATATTATATGCCTATAGTATATTTTATTTTATCGTTTTTTTTGTTGGCTGTGAAATTATTTGAAAAAAGCCGGAGCCGAACTAACCGGGCATAGCCAACCAGGCCAGGCCGCAGCCCAGTGCCCAGCGCGCCGCCATCACCTTCCCCGAGCGGGAATCCCGCTCGGGCAAGCCCTTGCACCGCCATCGGAGGTCGTGCCACCTCCGAACTCCTCCGCCGTCTTGCCCCCTCCTCCATGCACCCGAGGCCGCCCCCTCCTTAAATACTGGCCCCAGGCTCTCTCTCTCTCCCTCCTTGCATCCCGCCGCCATCGCCGCATCACACCACCGCCTCCATCGGAAACCGCAGCCGCCGCCCTCGTCGCCGTCGACCATTGCTGACCCCCGCATCGACTCCGCTGCACCGCGACGCCCCTCCTCAACCTCTTCGTCGGCCTCAATGACCGTTGGAGCCGCCATCCCGACCGGATCCGACTCGCCGCCTCCATCTTCTTCACCGTCGTCAGCCCCGTTGCTGCGGTAACGCCCCATCCCCTCTCGGTCGTTCGATCTCCATCCAACGGTCCACGATTAGATCGGTTTTTCTATTTTCAAATCGGTTTTATCTAAATAGTGAATGTTCGCTAGGTTAGGTCTTCGTAGCGAACGGTTTCGTTCGTTAGGTTTTCGTAGTGGACGTTCGTCCGATAGATTTTTCTTTTTCTGTTTTATTTTCGCCAGGGACCCGTTTGTGAATATTTTTCTTCATAGATTAGCCCCTGATTTTCAAACTAACACAACTTTTACACCGTTTGTCCAAATACAATGAAACCAATCCCCACTTCTTTGTTATGATCCCCTCTATCTCATCTATTCGTTATGATCCACTTCTTCATTATGATCCCACTTCTTCGTTAGAAATTGTTTTCTGATGCAAGAGTTGTTTGCTTGTTTTCAAAGTTTTCTGAGATCTTTTCTTTGATTCTTTTGCATGAGTGCTTATGTATGCAATTGCTTGCTCATGATAGATTGACCGGAGTGTGCCGAGTAGAACTATCAGGGGTTATGAGTGCGAATCATCTTCATCGACAGTACAAGGCAAGTTCACACTTTGATCATATTTTTCATACCTAGTTTTTATGCATTAGTTTCACCCTCAAACATTGCATGAGTAGGATGTGTTAACATGTGGGTATTTGGGAAGTAGTTGATGAGGTAGGAACCTACTGTCTTACATTCAAACCCCTGGGTGTTACTACGTTATGCTTATATTGCTATGTTGTGCTCATAGATGTGGATTGGTTTGTGAGATTCATGAAAGATGTGAGAGTTATATTTAACTAAGGGAAACTTAAGGTGGTGATACGTCCATTTTGCATCATGCTTTTATATCGATATTTATCGCATTATGGGCTACTATTATACGTTATGTCACAATACTTATGCCTATTCTCTCTTATTTTACAAGGTTTACATGAAGAGGGAGAATGCCGGCAGCTGGAATTCTGGGCCGGAAAAGGAGCAAATATTACAGACCTATTCTGCACAACTCCAAAAGTCCTGAAACTCCACGAAAGTCATTTTTGGAATTCATAAAAAATACTGAGCGGAAGAAGTACTAGAGGGGGCCCACACCCTGGCCACGAGGGGGGGCGCGCCCTACCCCCCTGGGCGCGCCCCTGCCTCGTGGGCCCACTGGCAGGCCTCCGGTGACCATCTTTTGCTATATGAAGTCTTTTACCCTGGAAAAAATCATAAGAAAGCTTTCGGGAAGAAACACCGCCGCCACGAGGCGGAACCTTGGCGGAACCAATCTAGGGCTCCGGCGGAGCTATTCTGTCGGGGAAACATCCCTCCGGGAGGGGGAAATCATCACCATCGTCATCACCAACGGTCCTCTCATCAGGAGGGGGTCAATCTCCATCAACATCTTCACCAGCACCATCTCCTCTCAAACCCTAGTTCATCTCTTGTATCCAATCTTTGTCCCAAAACCTCAGATTGGTACCTGTGGGTTGCTAGTAGTGTGATTACTCCTTATAGTTGATGCTAGTTGATTTATTCGGTGGAAGATCATATGTTTAGATCCTATATGCATATTAATACCCCACTGATTATGAACATGAACTTGTGAGTAGTTATGTTTGTTCCTGAGGACATGGGAGAAGTCTTGCTATAAGTAGTCATGTGAATTTGGTATTCGTTCGATATTTTGATGAGATGTATGTTGTCTCTCCTCTAGTGGTGTAACGTGAACGTCGACTACATGACACTTCACCATTGTTTGGGCCTAGAGGAAGGCATTGGGAAGTAATAAGTAGATGATGGGTTGCTAGAGTGACAGAAGCTTAAACCCTAGTTTATGCATTGCTTCATAAGGGGTTGATTTGGATCCATATGTTTCATGCTATGGTTAGGTTTACCTTAATACTTCTTTTGTAGTTGCGGATGCTTGCAAGAGGGGTTAATCATAAGTGGGATGCTTTTCCAAGAAAGGGTGGTACCCAAGCACTGGTCCACCCACATATCAAATTATCAAAGTAACGAACGTGACTCATATGAGCGTGATGAAAACTAGCTTGACGGTAATCCCCATGTGTCCTCAGGAGCGCTTTTCTCTATATAAGAACTTGTCGAGGCTTGTCCTTTGCTACAAAAAGTATTGGGCCACCTTGGTGCACCTTATTTACTTTTGTTACTTGTTATCCGTGACGAATTACCTTATCACAAAACTATCTATTACCGTTAATTTCAGTGCTTGCAGAGAATACCTTACTAAAAACCGCTTGTCATTTCCTTCTGCTCCTCGTTGGGTTCGACACTCTTACTTATCGAAAGGACTACGATAGATCCCCTACACTTGTGGGTCATCAAGACTCTTTTTTGGTGCCATTGCCGGGGAGTGAAGCGCCTTTGGTAAGTGGAACTTGGTAAGGAAAAATTTATATAGTGTGCTGAAATTTACTGTCACTTGTTAATATGGAAACTAATCCCTTAAGGGGCTTGTTCGGGGTATCTTCGCCCCGACCAGTAGAGCAAAGAGTTGCTGCTCAACCTACTGAACCTACTGAAAATGTTCACTTTGAAATTCCTTCGGGTATGATAGAGAAACTGCTAGCTAATCCTTTTATAAGAGATGGAACATTGCATCCCGATTTGCACCTAATCTATGTGGATGAAGTTTGTGGATTATTTAAGCTTGCAGGTATGCCCGAGGATGTTATCAAGAAGAAGGTCTTCCCTTTATCTTTGAAGGGAGAGGCATTGACATGGTTTAGGCTATGTTAGGATATGGGATCATGGAACGATAAATGATTGAAATTGCAATTTCATTTGAAGCTTTATCCTATGCATCTTGTTCAGCGTGATCGTAATTATATATATAATTTTTGGCCTCGCGAAGGAGAAAGCATTGCTCAAGCTTGGGGGAGGGTTAAGTCAATGTTATATTCATGCCCCAATCATGTGCTCTCAAGAGAAATGATTATTCCAAAAAATTATGCTCGACTTTCTCTCAACAATCGCTCCATGCTCGATACTTCTTGTACTGGTTCTTTTATGATGAAGACTATTGAATTCAGAGGGGATCTATTGGAAAGAATTAAACGCAGGTCTAACGATTGGGATCTCGATGAAGGTCAGGAGTCAGGTATGACACCTAAGGATCTCTTGGCTGATAATATTGATGGGCATGTTATTTACTTTTGTGATGAAGCTGCTAGAATTGCTAGACCAGATACTAAGAATAAACATAGAACTGTTGTTGGCATGCCTGTTATTTTTGTTAAAATAGGAGATCATTGTTATCATGGCTTATATGATATGGGTGCTAGTGCTAGTGCAATACCTCATTCCTTATACAAAGAAATTATGCATGGTATTGCACCTACTGAGATAGAGGAAATTGATGTTACAATCAAGCTTGCCAATAGAGATACTATTTCACCAGTTGGGATTGTTAGAGATGTTGAAGTCTTGTGTGGGAAAGTTGAATATCCTGCTGATTTTCTTGTTCTTGGCTCCCCTCAAGATAGCTTTTGTCCCATCATATTTGGTAGACCCTTCTTGAATACTGTAATGTCAAGATAGACTGCAAAAAGGATGTTGTTACTATTGGTTTAGGGGATATGCCTCATGAGTTTAATTTTGCTAAGTTTCATAGACAACCCCATGATAAAGAATTGCCTAGTAAGGATGAAATTATTGGTATTGCTTCTATTGTCGTGCCTCCTAATGATCCTTTAGAATAATATTTGCTAAACCATGAGAATGATATGTTTATGAATGAGAGAAGGGAAATAGATGAAGTATTCTTTAAATAGGGACCTATTTTGAAACACAACTTGCCTGTTGAAATCCTAGGGGATCCTCCACCACCCAAGGATGATCTTGTGTTTGAGCTTAAACCATTACCTGATACTCTTAAATATGCTTATCTTGATGAAAAGATGATATATCCTATTATCATTAGTGCTAACCTTTCAGAGCAGGAAGAGAAGAAATTATTGAAAACTCTGAAGAAGCACCGTGCTGCTATTGGATATACTCTTGATGATCTTAAGGGCATTACTCCCACTCTATGCCAACACAAAATAAAATTGGAGAAAGACGCCAAACCAGTTATTGATCACCAACGACGGTTAAATTCTAAGATGAAATAAGTGGTAAGAAAGGAAATACTAAAGCTCCTGGAGGCAGGTATAACTTATCCCGTTGCTGATAGTCAGTGGGTAAATCCTGTCCATTGTATCCCTAAGAAGGGAGGTATTACTGTTGTTCCTAATGATAAAGATGAATTGATCCCACAAAGAATTCTTACAGGTTATAGGATGGTAATTGACTTCCGCAAATTAAATAAAGCTACTAAAAAGGATCATTACCCTTTGCCTTTTATTGATCAAATGCTAGAAAGATTATCCAAACACACACATTTTTGCTTTCTAGATGGTTACTCTGGTTTCTCTCAAATACCTGTGTCAGCACAGGATCAAGAAAAGACCACTTTTACTTGCCCTTTTGATACTTTTGCTTATAGACGTATGCCTTTTGGTTTATGTAATGCACCTGCTACCTTTCAAAGATGCATGATGGCTATATTCTTTGACTTTTATGAAAAGATTGTTGAGGTTTTCATGGATGATTTCTCTGTTTATGGATCCTCTTTTGATGATTGCTTGAGCAACCTTGATCGAGTTTTGCATAGATGTGAAGAAACTAGTCTTGTCTTGAATTGGGAAAAGTGCCACTTTATGGTTAATGAAGGCATTGTCTTGGGGCATAAAAGTTCTGAAAGAGGTATTGAAGTTGATAAAGCTAAAGTTGATGCTATTTAAAAGATGTCATGTCCCAAGGACATCAAAGGTATAAGAAGTTTCCTTGGTCATGCCGGTTTTTATAGGAGGTTCATTAAAGACTTCTTTAAAATTTCTAGGCCTCTGACTAATCTCTTACAAAAAGATATTCCCTTTGTCTTCGATGATGATTGCGTAGAAGCATTTGAAATACTTAAGAAAGCTTTGATTTCTGCACCTATTGTTCGGCCACCTGATTGGAATTTACCTTTTGAAATTGTGTGTGATGCTAGTGATTATGCTGTAGGTGTTGTTCTAGGACAAAGAGTTGATAAGAAACTAAATGTTATCCAATATGCTATTAAAACTCTAGACAATGCCCAGAGAAATTATGCTACTACTGAAAAGGAATTTTTAGCAGTTGTATTTGCTTGTGATAAGTTCAGACCTTACAAAGTTGATTCTAAAGTAACTGTTCACACTGATCATGCTGCTATTAAATATCTTATGGAAAAGAAAGATGCTAAACCTAGACTTATTAGATGGGTTCTCCTACTACAAGAATTCGATTTGCACATTATTGTTAGAAAGGGAGCTGAGAACCCCGTTGTAGACAACTTCTCTAGGTTAGAGAAGGTTCTTGATGACCCACTACCTATTGATGATAGCTTTCCTGATGAACAATTAGCTGTCATAAATGCTTCTCGTACTGCTCCATGGTATGCTGATTATGCTAATTACATTGTTGCTAAATTTATACCACCTAGTTTCACATATCAGCAAAAGAAAAAGTTTTTCTATGATTGAAGACATTACTTCTGGGATGACCCACACCTTTATAAAGAAGGAGTGGATGGTGTTATTAGACATTGTGTACCTGAGCATGAACAGGAACAGATCCTACACAAGTGTCACTCTAAGGCTTATGGAGGACACCACGCTGGAGATAGAATTGCACTTAAGGTATTGCAATCCAGTTTTTATTGGCCTACTCTCTTCAAGGATGCCCGTAAGTTTGTCTTGTCTTGTAATGAATGTGAAAGAATTGGTAATATTAGTAGACGTCAAGAAATTCCTAAGAATTATTCACTTGTTATTGAACCATTTGATGTTTGGGGCTTTGATTATATGGGACCGTTTCCTTCCTCTAACGGGTATACAAATATTTTAGTTGATGTTGATTACGTTACTAAGTGGGTAGAAGCTATTCCAACTAGTAGTGTTGATCATAATACCTCTATTAAGATGCTTAAAGAAGTTATTTTTTCGAGGTTTGGAGTCCCTGGATACCTAATGACTGATGGTGGTTCACATTTTACTCATGGTGATTTTTGTAAAATGCTAGCTAAGTATGATGTTAATCATAGAATTGCATCTCCGTATCACCCACAGTCTAGTGGTCAAGTAGAATTGAGTAATAGAGATCTTAAATTAATTTTGCAAAAGACTGTTAATAGATCTAGAAAGAATTGGTCCAAGAAACTTGTTGATGCATTATGGGCTTATAGAACTGCATATAAAAATCATGTGGGTATGTCTCCATATAAAATGGTTTATGGAAAAGCATGTCACTTACCTCTCGAACTAGAACATAAGGCATATTGGGCCACTAAAGAGCTCAATTATGATTTCAAACTTGCCGATGAGAAGAGGTTATTTGACATTAGCTCACTTGATGAATGGAGAACTCAAGCCTATGAGAATGCCAAACTGTTTAAAGAAAAAGTTAAAAGATGGCATGACAAAAGGATACAAAAGCGTGAGTTTAATGTAGGTGATTATGTGTTGCTATACAACTCTCGTTTAAGATTTTTTGCAGGAAAACTTCTATCTAAATGGGAAGGCCCTTACGTTATCGAGGAGGTCTATCGTTCCAGTGCCATAAAAATCAACAACTTAGAAGGCACAAGTCCGAAGGTGGTGAACGGTCAAAGAATCAAACATTATATCTCAGGTAATCCTATAAATGTTGAAACCAATGCTATTGAAATTGTAACCCCGGAGGAATACATAAGGGACACTTTCCAGAATGTTTCAGACTCCGAAAAGGAATAGGTATGTAGTATGGTAAGTAAATCGACTCCAAAACAGTCCTAATGGGAATTTTTATCTGTTTTGGAATATTTAAGAAAATAGGAAAATAAGAAGTAGTCCGGCAGGGACACGAGGCTTCCACGAGGGTGGAGGGCGCGCCCTACCTCCTGGGCGCGCCACCTACCTCGTGGGCACCTCGTGTGCTCTCCGGACTCCGTTTTCTTGCACGATACTTCTTTTAGTAAGTTAAAATTCATTATATAATCTCCCGAAGGTTTTGACCACCGTATCACGCAAGTATCCTCTGTCTTTGTTTCGAGCTATTTTTCTGACAGATCTAGATCAGCATGACGTCTTCAAGTGCCCAGTTTTTCGAGAAGCTCATTAACCCCTACCTCGCGGAGGTGCCGCAACAACCTCAAACCATTGAGATGCGTGAGGGGGTACTGCACATCCGCGATGTTGAGGGACCAAGGAGGACCGGAAGCATGGAGACAAGACTCGAAGCAATGGAGCAACAGGTTTTCAGGTGCCAAGGGATGGTGGAACGCGGACTCGATGCCAACCACATGATGATCGCGGAGTTCACCAACAACCACAAGTTGGATGCCAAGAACATTGGGGAGGCCATCTTCAAGCTTCACGAGAAAATCGAGCACCTCCAAGCCAAGATCTATGACCTGCAAAACCAAAACTATGAGTATGAATATATATTCAAGAGGATGAGTTTGGCTGCAGATTTGAGGATCTCGGAGACTCGATCATGTTTCTATGATGGTGAGCCTATGCCTTGGAAGAGGGACAACAAGCCTTCATCATCAACAACTCCATCATCACCACCCCCGAGGAATTGAGTATTGGGTATGGGCACTCCCCTTGACAACTGCCAAGCCTGGGGGAGGTGCCCCGGTATCGTATCACCATCACACTCCTATCTTTACCATTTTTCTTAGTTCGGTCCTTTTGGTAATAACTTGATCTAGTAGAATAAAGTTTTGGTATGATTTAGTTTTGAGTTTTGCTTATGATCCTTCTATGTAATCGAGTCCGTGAGCTATATATAATAAAGATTAGTGTTGAGTCAAGGGCTTTGCTATCTTTCTATGACCCTGAGGAAGGAAAGCATAAAAATAAATAATAGAGATCATATTGATCTTATGGAGAGTAATGACTTCACATATAAAGAGTATGATGAATAGAAGTTGTTGAGAGTTGACAAACATAACTTTGGTCATTGTTGCAATTAATAGGAAGTAATAAAGAAAGAGAGGTTTTCACATATAAATATACTATCTTGGACATCTTTTATGATTGTGATCACTCATTAAAATATGACATGCTAAAGAGTTGATGTTGGGCTTGCTGAAAAGCTCTTATATTGACTCTTTCCGATGTTATGATAAATTGCAATTGCTTCAGTGACTGTGATTATAGTTTGTTAGTTTTCAATGAAGTTTTTGATTCATACTTGACATTGTGAATAGATTGTTAATTTAGCATAAGAAATCATATGACAAAATATATGTTGATGTTATAAGAATGATCATGATTCCCTCATGTTTGTATTTTATTTTATCGACACCTCTATCTCTAAACATGTGGACATATTTTTCAATTTCGGCTTCCGCTTGAAGACAAGCGAGGTCTAAGCTTGGGGGAGTTGATACGTCCATTTTGCATCATGCTTTTATATCGATATTTATCGCAATATAGGCTATTATTATACATTATGTCACAATACTTATGCCTATCCTCTCTTATTTTACAAGGTTTACATGAAGAGGGAGAATGCCGACAGCTGGAATTCTGGGCTGGAAAAGGAGCAAATATTAGAGACCTATTCTGCAAAACTCCAAAAGTCCTGAAACTGCACGAAAGTCATTTTTGGAATTAATAAAAAATATTGAGCGGAAGAAGTACCAGAGGGGGCCACACCCTGGCCACGAGGGTGGGAGCGCGCCCTACCACTTGGGCACGCCCCCTGCCTCGTGGGCCCCTTGGCAGGCCTCCGGTGACCATCTTCTGCTATATGAAGTCTTTTACCCTGGAAAAAATCATAAGCAAGCTTTCAGGAAGAAACACCGCCGCCACGAGGCGGAACCTTGGCGGAACCAATCTAGGGCTCCGGCGGAGCTGTTCTGCTGGGGAAACATCCCTCCGGGAGGGGGAAATCATCACCATAGTCATCACCAACGGTCCTGTCATCGGGAGGGGTCAATCTCCATCAACGTCTTCACCAGCACCATCTCCTCTCAAACCCTAGTTCATCTCTTGTATCCAATCTTGGTCCCAAAACCTCAGATTGGTACATGTGGGTTGCTAGTAGTGTTGATTACTCCTTGTAGTTGATGCTAGTTGGTTTATTCGGTGGAAGATCATATGTTCAGATCTTATATGCATATTAATACCCCTCTGATTATGAACATGAATATGATTTGTGAGTAGTTACGTTTGTTCCTGAGGACATGGGAGAAGTCTTGCTATAAGTAGTCATGTGAATTTGGTATTCGTTCGATATTTTGATGAGATGTATGTTGTCTCTCTTCTAGGGTGTTATGTGAACGTCGACTACATGACACTTCACCATTGTTTTGGCCTAGAGGAAGGCATTGGGAAGTAATAAGTAGACGATGGGTTGCTAGATTGACAGAAGCTTAAACCCTAGTTTATGCGTTGCTTCATAAGGGGCTGATTTTGATCCATATGTTTCATGCTATGGTTAGGTTTACCTTAATTCTTCTTTTGTAGTTGCGGATGCTTGCAATAGGGGTTAATCATAAGTGGGATTCTTGTCCAAGAAAGGGCAGTACCCAAGCACTGGTCCACCCACATATCAAATTATCAAAGTAACGAACGCGAATCATATGAGCGTGATGAAAACTAGCCTGACGATAATCCCCATGTGTCCTCAGGAGCGCTTTTCTCTATATAAGAACTTGTCCAGGCTCATCCTTTGCTACAAAAAGGATTGGGCCACCTTGCTGCACCTTATTTACTTTAGTTACTTGTTATCCATTATGAATTACCTTATCACAAAACTATCTGTTACCGATAATTTCAGTGCTTGCAGAGAATACCTTACTGAAAACCGCTAGTCATTTCCTTCTGCTCCTCGTTGGGTTCGACACACTTGCTTATCGAAAGGACTACGATAGATTCCATACACTTGTGGGTCATCAAGACACTTTTATGGCGCCGTTGCCGGGGAGTGAAGCGCCTTTGGTAAGTGGAACTTGGTAAGGAAAATTTTATATAGTGTGCTGAAATTTACTGTCACTTGTTACTATGGAAACTAATCCTTTGAGGGGCTTGTTCGGGGTATCTTTGCCCCGACCAGTAGAGCAAAGAGTTGCTCCTCAACCTACTGAACCTACTAAAAATGTTTATTTTGAAATTCCTTCGGGTATGATAGAGAAACTGCTAGCTAATCCTTTTACAGGAGATGGAACATTGCATCCCGATTTGCACCTGATCTATGTGGATGAAGTTTGTGGATTATTTAAGCTTGCAGGTATGCCCGATGATGTTATCAAGAAGAAGGTCTTCCCTTTATATTTGAAGGGAGAGTTATTGACATGGTTTAGGCTATGTGATGATATGGGATCATGGAACTACAAACGATTGAAATTGGAATTTCATCAGAAGTTTTATCCTATGCATCTTGTTCATCATGATCGTAATTATATATATAATTTTTGGCCTCGCGAAGGAGAAAGCATATCTCAAGCTTGGGGGAGGCTTAAGTCAATGTTTATATTCATGCCCCAATCAAGAGGTCTCAAGAGAAATGATTATTCAAAAAATTTATGCTCGGCTTTCTCTCAACAATCGCTCCATGCTCGATATTTCTTGTACTGGTTCTTTTATGATGAATACTATTGAATTCAGATGGGATCTATTGGAAAGAATTAAACGCAACTATGAAGATTGGGATATCGACGAAGGTAAGGAGTCAGGTATGACACCTAAGTTTGATTGTGTTAAATATTTTATGGATACCGATGCTTTTCGTGAATTTAGCACTAAATATGGACTTGACTCTGAGATAGTAGCTTCTTTCTGTGAATCATTTGCTACTCATGTTGACCTCCCTAAGGAGAAGTGGTTTAAATATAATCCTCCCACTGAAGTAAAAGTAGTTGCACCTGTTAAAGTTGAAGAAAAGACTATCACTTATAATGATCCTATTGTTCCTACTACTTATATTGAGAAACCACCTTTCCCTGTTAGGATAAATGATCATGCTAAAGCTTCAATTGTGGTTCGTAAGAGTAATACTAGGACACCTACACCACCTGAGAAAATTAAAGTTGAACCTAGTATTGCTATGGTTAAGGATCTCTTGGCTGATAATATTGATGGGCATGTTATTTACTTTTGTGATGAAGCTGCTAGAATTGCTAGACCAGATACTAAGAATAAACATAGACCTGTTGTTGGCATGCCTATTATTTCTGTTAATAGGAGATCATTGTTATCATGGCTTATGTGATATGGGTGCTAGTGCTAGTGCAATACCTCATTCCTTATACAAAGAAATTATGCATGATATTGCACCTAGTGAGATAGAGGAAATTGATGTTACAATCAAGCTTGCCAATAGAGATACTATTTCACCAGTTGGGATTGTTAGAGATGTTGAAGTCTTGTGTGGGAAAGTTAAATCTCCTCCTGATTTTCTTGTTCTTGGCTCCCCACAAGATAGCTTTTGTCCCATCATGTTTGGTAGACCCTTCTTGAATACTGTTAATGCTAGGATAGACTGCAAAAGGATATTGTTACTATTGGTTTAGGGGATATGTCTCATGAGTTTAATTTTGCTAAGTTTCATAGACAACCCCATGATAAAGAATTGCCTAGTAAGGATGAAATTATTGGTCTTGCTTCTATTGTCGTGCCTCCTAATGATCCTTTAGAATAATATTTGCTAGACCATGAGAATGATATGTTTATGAATGAGAGAAGGGAAATAGATGAAATATTCTTTAAACAGGGACCTATTTTGAAACACAACTTACCTGTTGAAATGCTAGGGGATCCTCCACCACCCAAGGGTGATCCCGTGTTTGAGCTTAAACCATTACCTGATACTCTTAAATATGCTTATCTTGATGAAAAGAAGATATATCCTGTTATTATTAGTGCTAACCTTTAAGAGCAGGAAGAGGAGAAATTATTGAAAACTTTGAAGAAGCATCGTGCTGCTATTGGATATACTCTTGATGATCTTAAGGGCATTAGTCCCACTCTATGCCAACACAAAATAAAATTGGAGAAAGACGCCAAACCAGTTATTGATCACCAACAACGGTTAAATCCTAAGATGAAATAAGTGGTAAGAAAGGAAATACTAAAGCTCCTGGAGGCAGGTATAACTTATCCCGTTGCTGATAGTCAGTGGGTAAATCCTGTCCATTGTATCCCTAAGAAGGGAGGTATTACTGTTGTTCCTAATGATAAAGATGAATTGATCCCACAAAGAATTCTTACAGGTTATAGGATGGTAATTGACTTCCGCAAATTAAATAAAGCTACTAAAAAGGATCATTACCCTTTGCCTTTTATTGATCAAATGCTAGAAAGATTATCCAAACACACACATTTTTGCTTTCTAGATGGTTACTCTGGTTTCTCTCAAATACCTGTGTCAGCACAGGATCAAGAAAAGACCACTTTTACTTGCTCTTTTGATACTTTTGCTTATAGACGTATGCCTTTTGGTTTATGTAATGCACCTGCTACCTTTCAAAGATGCATGATGGCTATATTCTCTGACTTTTGTGAAAAGATTGTTGAGGTTTTCATGGATGATTTCTCTGTTTATGGATCCTCTTTTGATGATTGCTTGAGAAACCTTGATCGAGTTTTGCAGAGATGTGAAGAAACTAGTCTTGTCTTGAATTGGGAAAAGTGCCACTTTATGGTTAATGAAGGCATTGTCTTGGGGCATAAAATTTCTGAAAGAGGTATTGAAGTTGATGCTATTGAAAAGATGTCATGTCCCAAGGACATCAAAGGTATAAGAAGTTTCCTTGGTCATGCCAGTTTTTATAGGAGGTTCATTAAATACTTCTCTAAAATTTCTAGGCCTCTGACTAATCTCTTACAAAAAGATATTCCTTTTGTCTTCGATGATGATTGTGTTGAAGCATTTGAAATAATTAAGAAAGCTTTGATTTCTGCACCTATTGTTCAGCCACCTGATTGGAATTTACCTTTTGAAATTATGTGTGATGCTAGTGATTATGTTGTAGGTGCTGTTCTAGGACAAAGAGTTGATAAGAAAGTAAATGTTATCCAATATGCTAGTAAAACTCTAGACAGTGCCCAGAGAAATTATGCTACTACTGAAAAGGAATTTTTAGCAGTTGTATTTGCTTGTGATAAATTCAGACCTTACATTGTTGATTCTAAAGTAACTGTTCACACTGATCATGCTGCTATTAAATATCTTATGGAAAAGAAAGATGCTAAACCTAGACTTATTAGATGGGTTCTCCTACTACAAGAATTTTAATTGCACATTATTGATAGAAAGGGAGCTGAGAACCCCGTTGCAGACAACTTGTCTAGGTTAGAGAATGTTCTTGATGACCAACTACCTATTGATGGTAGCTTTCCTGATGAACAATTAGCTATCATAAATGCTTCTCGTACTGCTCCATGGTATGTTGATTATGCTAATTACATTGTTTCTAAATTTATTCCACCTAGTTTCACATATCAGCAAAAGAAAAAGTTTTTCTATGATTTAAGACATTACTTCTGGGATGACCCACACCTTTATAAAGAAGGAGTAGATGGTGTTATTAGACGTTGTGTACCTGACATGAACAGGAATAGATCCTACGCAAGTGTCACTCTGAGGCTTATGGAGGACACCACGCTGGAGATAGAACTGCATATAAGGTATTGCAATCCGGTTTTTATTGGCCTACTCTCTTCAAGGATGCCCGTAAGTTTGTATTGTCTTGTAATGAACATCAAAGAATTGGTAATATTAGTAGACGTCAAGAAATGGCTATGAATTATTCACTTGTTATTGAACCATTTGATGTTTGGGGCTATGATTATATGGGACCGTTTCCTTCCTCTAACGGGTATACACATATTTTAGTTGTTGTTGATTACGTTACTAAGTGGGTAGAGGCTATTCCAACTAGTAGTGCTGATCATAATACCTCTATTAAGATGCTTAAATAAGTTATTTTTCCGAGGTTTGGAATCCCTAGATACCTAATGACTGATGGTGGTTCACATTTCATTCATGTTGCTTTTCGTAAAATGCTTGCTAAGTATGATATTAATCATAGAATTGCATCTCCATATCACCCACAGTCTAGTGGTCAAGTAGAATAGAGTAATAGAGAGATTAAATTAATTTTGCAAAAGACTGTTAATAGATCTGGAAAGAATTGGTCCAAGAAACTTGATGATGCATTATGGGCTTATAGAACTGCATATAAAAATCCTATGGGTATGTCTCCATATAAAATGGTTTATGGAAAAGCATGTCACTTACCTCTCGAACTAGAACATAAGGCATATTGGGCCATTAAAGAGCTCAATTATGATTTCAAACTTGCCGGTGAGAAAAGGTTATTTGACATTATCTCACTTGATGAATGGAGAACTCAATCCTATCAGGATGCCAAACTGTTTAAAGAAAAAGTTAAAAGATGGCATGACAAAAGGATACTACAGCGTGAGTTTAATGTAGGTGATTTTGTGTTGCTACACAACTCTCGTTTAAGATTTTTTGCAGGAAAACTTCTCTCTAAATGGGAATGCCCTTACGTTATCAACGAGGTCTATCGTTCCGGTGCCATAAAAATCAACAACTTCGAAGGCACAAGTCCGAAGGTGGTGAACGGTAAAAGAATCAAGCATTATATCTCAGGTAATCCTATAAATGTTGAAACCAATGTTATTGAAACTGTAACCCCAGAGGAATACATAAGGGACACTTTCCAGAACGTTTCAGACTCCGAAAAGGAATAGGTATGTGGTACGGTAAGTAAACCGACTCCAAAACTGTTCTAATGGCAATTTTTCTCCGTTTTGGAATATTTAAGAAAATAGGAAAATAAGAAGTAGTTCGGGAAGGACACGAGGCGTCCATGAGGGTGGAGGGCGCGCCCTACCCCCCTGGGCGCACCCGCCTGCATCG
Source organism: Triticum aestivum (assembly GCF_018294505.1). Lineage (NCBI taxonomy): Eukaryota > Viridiplantae > Streptophyta > Magnoliopsida > Poales > Poaceae > Triticum > Triticum aestivum. Next base: position 302,097,294 of record NC_057807.1, read on the forward strand.
TGGGCATCTCATGTGCTCTCCGGACTCTGTTTTCCTAAGCAATACTTCTTTTAGTCGGTAAAAATTCATTATATAATCTCCCGAAGGTTTTGACCACCGTATCATGCAAATATCCTCTGTCTTTGTTTCGAGATGTTTTTTTGACAGATCTAGATCACCATGACGTCTTCATGCGCCCCCAAGGATAAGTTTTTCGAGAAGGTCATCAACCCCTACCTCGCGGAGGTGCCGCAACACCCTCATTGAGATGCGTGAGGGGGTACTGCACATCCGCGATGTTGAGGGACCAAGGAGGACCTGAAGCGTGGAGACAAGACTCGAAGCAATGGAGCAGCAGGTTTTCAAGTGCCAAGGGATGGTGTAACACAGACTCGATACCAACCACATGATGACCGCGGAGTTCACCAACAACCACAAGTTGGATGCCAAGAACATTGGGGATGCCATCTTCAAGCTTCACAAGAAAATCAAGCACCTCCAAGCCCAGATCTATGACCTGCAAAACCGAAACCATGAGTATGAATATAGATTCAAGAGGATGAGTTTGGCTGTAGATTTGAGGATCTCGGAGACTCGATCATGTTTCTATGATGGTGAGACTATGCCTTGGAAGAGGGACAACAAGCCTTCATCATCAACAACTCCATCATCACCACCCCCGAGGAATTGAGTATTGGGTATGGGCACTCCCCTAGGCAACTGCCAAGCCTGGGGCATGTGCCCCGATATCGTATCACCATCACACTCCTATCTTTACCGTTTTTCTTAGTTCAATCCTTTTGGTAATATCTTGATCTAGTAGAATAAAGTTTTGGTATGATTTAGTTTTGAGTTTTGCCTTATGATCCTTCTATGTAATCGAGTCCGTGAGCTATATATGATAAAGATTAGTGTTGAGTCAAGGGCTTTGCTATCTTTCTATGACCTTGAGGGAATAAAAGAAAGAATAAAAAGAAATAATAGAGATCATATTGATCTTATGGAGAGTAATGACTTCACATATAAAGAGTATGATGAATAAAATTTGTTGAGAGTTGACAAACATAGCTTTGGTCATCATTGCAATTAATAGGAAGTAATAAAGAAAGAGAGGTTTTCACATATAAATATACTATCCTGGACATCTTTTATGATTGTGATCACTCATTAAAATATGACATGCTAAAGAGTTGATGTTGGACAAGGAAGACAATGTAATGGGTTATGTTTTCCTATATCTGAAATAAAGTATATTGTCATGGATCATCCAACATGTTGAGCTTGTCTTTCCCTCTCATGCTATCCAAATTCTTTGCACCAAGTAGAGATACTACTTGTGCTTCCAAATATCCTTAAACCCAGTTTTGCCATGAGAGTCCACCATACCTACCTATGGATTGAGTAATATCCTTCAAGTAAGTTGTCATGTTGCATCCAATAAAAAATGCTCTCTAAATATGTATGACTTATTAGTGTGGGAGAAAATAAGCTTTATACGATCTTTTGATGTGGAAGAAATAAAAGTGACGGACTGCATAATTAAGGTCCATATAACAAGTGGCAATATAAAGTGACATTCTTTTGCATTAAGATTTTGTGCATCCAACCATAAAAGCACATGACAACCTCTGCTTCCCTCTGTGAAGGGCCTATCTTCTACTTTTGTCTTATACATTAAAAATCCTGATGATCTTCACCTTTCCTTTTTACATTTTATCCGTTGGCAAGAACCTCGTGTTGGAAAGATCCTGATATATATATCCAATTGGATGTAAGTTAGCATGAATTATTATTGTTGTCATTACCCTTGAGGTAAAAGGTTGGGAGGCAACACTATAAGCCCTTATCTTTATCTGTGTCCGATTAAAACTTCATACCCATAAGTATTGCGTGAGTGTTAGCAATTGTGACAGGCTAAATGATAGTTCAGTATGTGGACTTGTTGAAAAGCTCTTATATTGACTCTTTCCGATGTTATGATAAATTGCAAATGCTTCAATGACTGAGATTATAATTTGTTAGTTTCCAATGAATTTTTTGATTCATACTTGACATTGTGAATAGATTGTTACTTTAGCATAAGAAATCTTATGATAAAATATATGTTGCTATTATAAGAATGATCATGATGCCCTCATGTCTGTATTTTATTTTATCGACACCTCTATCTCTAAACATGTGGACATATTTTTTGAATTCGGCTTCCGCTTGAAGACAAGCGAGGTCTAAGCTTGGGGGAGTTGATACGTCCATTTTGCATCATGCTTTTATATCGATATTTATCGTAATATAGGCTATTATTATACATTATGTCACAATACTTATGCCTATTATCTCTTATTTTACAAGGTTTACATGAAGAGGGAGAATGCTGACAGCTGGAATTCTGGGCTGGAAAAGGAGCAAATATTAGAGACCTATTCTGCACAACTCCAAAAGTCCTACTATCTTACATTCAAATCCCTGGGTATTTGGGAAGTAGTTGATGAGGTAGGAACCTACTGTCTTACATTCAAACCCCTGGGATGTGTTAACATGTGGGTATTTGGGAAGTAGTTGATGAGGTAGGAACCTACTGTCTTACATTCGAACCCCTGGGTGTTATTACGTTATGCTTATACTGCTATGCTATGCTTGTAGACGTGGATTGGTTTGTGAGATTCATGAAAGATGTGAGAGTTATATTTAACTAAGGGAAACTTAAGGTGGCTACTTCAATACACATCTGGGTGGATTGGTTGGGGCACCCTGGGGTTACCAGTGGCTTGCCCAGACACCTAGGGATATACCAGTGTTGTCCAAGGAGATCCCGAGGAACCCGTGTGATCATCCTATGGTTTGCCACCCAGGCTCAAAGGGATCATAAGATTATTCATGCTAGAAACTTCCGTGTGCAGCCACAAGCCATTATGGGTTCTAGCATAGTTGAGTATGTTGTGTGACCTCTTTCAGTGGTAGACTAGCAGATGTAGGGGATGTTGGTGGTACTAACTACCCATCATAAAGAGTTAATGCTTCTGAAAGACCGTGTCTCGGTCATCCGTTTCTCAAACATCATGTAGTGTGAGAAATTCAACAGAGGAGATCGAGTCTCGTGGGGAAAAGTGCGCAAACCTCTGCAGAGTGTATAAACTAATCTTGGTTAGCCATGTCCCCGGTTATGGACATCTTGAGTATCTGGTACTTGAATTATTATGTTGATCTCATCACTCTATTTAATGAAATTGTTGGGTTCTTAATGATTTGGGATTGAGTTGGGGTTACCTTCTCAATAATTTCAACAAACTTTGTAGTTACATAAAATATATTCCTTTGTTGTAGGGAAAAATTAGCTTTAGGCAAAATTAAACTTAGAGCCTCCACCAGCCAAATATGCATGTAGTGATAGCCATGATTCAGCATTGCTCTACAATGTGAAATTGCCAGTACATTCAATGTACTGACCTACATGCCTGCAATGTCTCATGTTGCAGGATTCTTACGACGAGTAAGTGATACGTTAGGGTTATGATGTCTACACTCAACTTTGCCGTTGGTGTTGATGGGAATCCACAATACTTCCGCTATTTGGATTGAGGTAATAGTATTTACGTTACTTTATAAATGTTATTTACCTCTGTTATAAATCCTCGAGTACTATGTGTTCAGCATACCAATCTAGGGATGACACTTAAGCATGGATACGTGATCCATTCGGGTCGGGTCGCTACAAGATGGTATCAGAGCACATGTTGACTGTAGGACGTGACCCCTAGAAACTGGCAAGCCCATAGGAAAGTTTTTTCTATAAAAATTCATTTTCAAAAAGATCTTTTACCTCTCCTCTTTTCTGAGCTTTATCAAATATTCCCTTTTAGTTGGACAATACCCCTTTTCCCCGTTTTGACCACGCGAGGATTCAGCTAATGAGATCACTCCGAGAAGGACAAGATATCGGATAACTAAGACCACTTCGGAATAAAGAGGATTTCACCATACATTAGAAGTGTTGAAGCTACAACATAGAAGACTCCGAAGACTAGGAGAATTTGAAGGCTCTGTAGAATTTGTAGATTGGTATGACCTAGGAAGGCTACCCTTATGGAATTTGTCAGAATATTGAAAGTTGTCAATACCCGAGATCAAGGTGTGTCGGAGAAAGACCGGAACATGGAGCATTAAAACTCAAAGTTTTTGTCAAGAAAACCCTAAGGCAGGAGATATCAACTATGGAATGATAGCGCATGGCAATGACATGGGCATAAACACGGCTATTCATGATGTTATCATTCGCGTATGTTATCATCATCGTACTGAGTTAAGCATGCATTTTCTTTGAAAGTATTGGATGACAAAAGGGCTAATGGAGAACCTATCAGATAAAGATGAAGTTTTTAACCTAAGCTGGTGTATCGCCAGGATCTGGAGTATTACATCCAGAATTTTAAGATGGACCTTCACGAAGCTGTATTTGACAAGGAAGTATTTCGTGAAGAACTCAGGACCCAGAAGTTGAAAGTAGCCAAGATGGAGGAGCAAAACCTAGAGATACCGGAGATTCGTCAAGAACTGAAGGATAGTAGGACCATGGTTCATGCCAAGGATGTTGAAACACAGAAGTTTGGAACGCAACTCCAAAATATTAAAGGACGTCACGAGAGACTTTGCGTCAACAGAGATGGCCTGGCAGAAGAACTTGAGAAGGTCAAGCACGATCGGAAGAAGCCATCAGAGACATGAACAAGACTTGAAGAGTTTGGTGACTTTGAAGATTTATTGACCTTTAGAAGACCAAAACCCTATTATATACCTACATTAGATGCGACGATTGTGAGCTGTCATTTGTTTGATGTTTTTCCGGCAGCCACAAAATAAAAATCTGTCTTTTCAAAACTATTGTTTGTATTGTGTGTATCCCTCTCTATCTCTCTCTCTCTCACCCCAAAACCCTTGGAACCAATAGAGCATGAATGGAGATGAACTCACATTTCCGGGACCGGTAAGTAAATTGGAGACGGACCGATGGATTCATAACATGGAAGATCACATGAAGAATGACACTTTAGCCGGAAAGGATATGACCCAGCATGCTCTTGAGTGCTTTGAAAGAGGTGCTGCTACTTGGTGGATGATGTACCAAACCATCACTGGATGGCAAGGAGTAACCACTTGGAAAGAATTTAAGTTGATTCTGCAAAGGTCTCGGCTTGTGTCCCAGAAGTTGAAGCCTTATGGAAATGATATGAACAAATCTTGTGCATGCAAGCTTTGTGGAGAAATTGGACACAACCATAAAGACACAAGGATGAATGCCCTCATTGTGAAGAAAGTCACCCAGCTAAAGAATGCCCAACTAGGCAGATTACTTGTTTCTTGTGTGACGGGACTACCCACTACCCTGCTCAGTGCCACATTTACCCTATGGTACAAAGAACGGTATACCAGAAGAAAGAAGCAATGAAAGGAGCCATCATGGTAATTTTAGAAGAACCTGTGATGAAGGAAGAGGTAGAGGACACACCCGAAGAAGACCCAATTAAACCCTGCACCAAGTCATGCTATTCATGTGGAGAAGAAGGACACATCTCCCAAAATTGTCTGAATGGGGATCTAGTAGAATTTCCGACAGAGGAAGTAGAGTATGACCCACAGGAAATAGAAGCCCTAATTGGAACGGAAAAGTCCAGGAAGAGAAATAGATTGGATTCCAGGAAGGACCTGAGTCATATCACCTGTTTAAGGTGCAAAGATTTAGGGCACTACTTCAGCGGTTGCCCAAAAAGGAAGCCGAGGACCCAAGGAGGCTACGTAATCACAAGGAAACCTCGAGACTTGTTAGAAGTAAGATGTTTCCGCTGTAATGAAGCAGGGCACTTTGCCAGAGATTGTCCCAAAGAGAAGGAGGCTTGTGCTAAATGGTTGGGTTGAACAAGAAATGTAGTAGTAGTAGTAGTGGGAACATTTTTATTATTATTGAGGTGTTGAGTTGAGGCAAGTAATGGAAATGCAGGAGATTGTAATAATTTGAGAAGAAATAAAGTTAGCATCATTGGTAATGATTTGGATTTTAGGAGTTGTTACTCTATGAAGAACGATTTTGACCATTTTCGAGGATATGAGAAATATGGTGGAAACATAGGAATGTGGACGTTGTGGAAACATAGGAATGGCATTGTGTTCGAGGGACACACACAATCTCTGTCAGGTGTGTTGCGGAAGATACAATCGGAGGGCGCTATCTGGACAAAGGCAGGCCTGATTAACGGCGAGGTCCTAGGGCAAGAGCTATCTAGGGTAGAGCGGATAGGGCACGAGTAGTTTGCCTTATGTGAGTAGCGGGTAGGGCAGAAAAAAATCCGCTTGTAAATAAGCTAAATGATGTACTGGTGGATTGGGGCACCCCACCCCCTCTTATTCTTTAATGAATGATACGCACACTCGTGCGTATTCGAGAAAAAATAAATATGGTCTATGGAAGAATTTGTGCATTTCAAGGGTGGTAGTACCCTGTGAGGACCCTTGACCCCTGGAAAAGATAATGATATTCCACGGAGTGGACTTCGGACAAAATAAGTATGAGGTTGGGATATCCCCAAGAATATGAAGGGATGAAGTACTATTGGATATAAAGGATGTATAATGTTGGTAATATGGAGCAATTGTAACCCCATGATGAGTATGCGTAGTCACGTCTTAGTTTGGTACAAATAGAAGGAAGGGAGACAGTACAATTGGATGGATTTGAGAATGCTAGGAAGCTGGATGTTGGAATAATGATCAGTTACCCCCGATGATGAGTTCAAGGTTTACAAGTGATGAGATGGGCCATAACCCACAGGCTCCAGGACCTGCCAAGAAGCAAGCACACTCTTGAGGAAAAACCCTGGAAGAAGATACGACTTTATCAACAGACGATCTTATAGGAGTTACGCAAAACCTGAGAATTGTGAAGGAACAATAGATGTTCGTTTGGCTTGTAGAATCCATGGACTTATCCGAACTTAGTTCGTCGACAAGACAAATTCTGCAATGCTTGTGAGGATGACCGAGTGTTAGAATGCGAGATTCGCTAAACCATATACAAGGTAATGATTTGGGTGCGGGATGGATTGATCACCATACCGACTAACTCTTATTATTCACCTTGTCATATGGGATGGTAAATCTGAGTGGCATACCCATAGTAGAGAGACGACGATCAAAAACTTGTTTAAACCTTAATGGTATGACAATTTTTTCCCTTGTATAAGGCAGTTGTTGCCAACCGTAGGTCATACGGAGAGGTTCAACCCAAACCCATTTCTTGCAGGGACCATATCAAATTGTTTGTTGACCAGCATGAGCTATCGATAGATGTTTAGCATTGGCGCCAGACCTATCAGATAAGAAGACCCAGTCACATGAGGACTGATACGTCTCCAACGTATCTATAATTTATGAAGCATTCATGCTATTTTATTATCTATTTTGAATGGTTACGGGCTTTATTATACACTTTTATATTACTTTTGGGACTAACCTATTAACCGGAGGCCCAGCCCATATTGCTGTTTTATTGCTTGTTTCAGTATTTCGAAGAAAAGGAATATCAAACGAAGTCCAAACGGAATGAAACCTTCGGCAGCGTGATTTTTTGGAAGAATATGATCCTGGAGACTTGGGGTTTACGTCAGAAGATCCTCGAGGAAGCCAAGAGATAGGAGGGCGCCCCCCTGTAGGGCGCGCCCCCTGTCTCGTGGGCCCCTCGAGCACCTCCCGACCGACTTCTTTCGCCTATATATGCCTACGTACCCTAAAAACATCGAATATCAAGATAGATCAGGAGTTTCGCCGCCGCAAGCCTCTGTAGCCACCAAAAACCTCTCGGGAGCCCGTTCCGGCACCCTGCCGGAGGGGGAACCCATCACCGGTGGCCATCTTCATCATCCTGGCGCTCTCCATGACGAGGAAGGAGTAGTTCACCCTCGGGGCTGAGGGTATGTACCAGTAGCTATGTGTTTGATCTCTCTCTCTCTCTCCTGTTCTCTCTATGGCACGATCTTGATGTATCGCGAGCTTTGTTATTATAGTTGGATCTTATGATGTTTCTCCCCATCTACTCTCTTGTGATGAATTGAGTTTCCCTCTTGAAGTTATCTTATCGGATTGGGTCTTTACTTTGAGAACACTTGATGTATGTCTTGCCGTGTTTATCTGTGGTGACAATGGGATATCATGTGCCACTTGATGTATGTTTTGGTGACCAACTTGCGGGTTCCGCCCATGAACCTATGCATAGGGGTTGGCACACGTTTTCTTGACTCTCCGGTAGAAACTTTGGGGCACTCTTTGAAGTACTTTGTGTTGGTTGGATGAATCTGAGATTGTGTGATGCATATCGTATAATCATGCCCACGGATACTTGAGGTGACAATGGAGTATCTAGGTGACATTAGGGTTTTCGTTGATTTGTGTCTTAAGGTGTTATTCTAGTACGAACTCTTGAATAGATTGATCTGAAAGAATAACTTTGAGGTGGTTTTGTACCCTACCATAATCTCTTCGTTTGTTCTCCGCTATTAGTTGCTTTGGAGTGACTCTTTGTTGCATGTTGAGGGATTGTTATATGATCTATCTATGTTATTATTGTTGAGAGAACTTGCACTAGTGAAAGTATGAACCCTAGGCCTTGTTTCCTACCATGGCAATACCGTTTACGCTCACTTTTATCATTAGTTACCTTGTTGTTTTTATATTTTCAGATTACAAAAACCTATATCTACTATCCATATTGCACTTGTATCACCATCTCTTCGCCAAACTAGTGCACCTATACAATTTACCATTGTATTGGGTGTGTTGGGGACACAAGGGACTCTTTGTTATTTGGTTACAAGGTTGTTTGAGAGAGACCATCTTCATCCTACACCTACGGATTGATAAACCTTAGGTCATCCACTTGAGGGAAATTTTCTACTGTCCTACAAACATGTGCACTTGCAGGCCCAACACCGTCTACAAGAAGAAGGTTGTGTAGTAGACATCAAGCTCTTCTCTGGCGCCGTTGCCGGGGAGGCTAGGTAAAGGGCATTCACTCACACCACGTCAACTAAGCTCTTTTCTGGCGCCGTTGCCGGGGAGGTGAGTGCTTGAAGGTATATCTTTAGATCTTGCAATCGAATATTTTTGTTTCTTGTTTTATCACTAGTTTAGTTTATAAAAGAAAACTACAAAAAAATGGAGTTAAGTTTGTCTCATACACTTCGTCTTTTTAATATCTTTCATGAGTTTGATGGAAAGGAAAATTGTGCTCAAGTGCTAGAAGAAGAAGGCATTAAAATGCTTGGTACTAAATCTTTGAATGATGAGCATGATTGCAATGTTGTTAGTATGAACTCTTTGAATATCCATAGTACTAATGATGATTGCACTAGTTATTATGAAAATGTCTCCTATAAGCATGTTGATTTTTGTGGAGTAGATTGGATTTGCATGGACACACCAAATAGAGAAAATAGATATTGCAAGAGCCATAAGTATTTAAAAACTAAAGGTTTGCAAGAAAGTCTTGATGAGTGTGCTAAAAGATTCAATATTTTTCGTGCTCCTTGTGAACTTTGCAATGAACATGGTCATTTAAATCTCCAATGCAAATTGTTTTATGATCGAATCGTGTCCAAAAATTGCGATAGCTTTATTACCCTTGGGCATCATAAAGAGCTTAGTCTTCTTTTGGGGTATGAAGAAATGAAACGTATAACCGAGGGTATTCTAAAATTTAATCTTGATAGATTTCTTGATTTTGATCTAGAGAAGATTTATATGTTTTGTGTGGAGAATTGCATTGAAAATCCTTATATTGCCAATTACCTAAAGAAAAGAAAGCAAAGAGAAGATGATGAGAATACTAATGAAAGGGAAGAGACTTCCCAATCTCCTCCTATTATTTCTTATGATGAATCAGGTAACGAGGAGGAGCTTTCTATCCAACAAATTTCGTTAATAAGGAGCTCAAAGAGGAAGGTTCAACCCACACATAATATGAAGAAGAAAAAGAAAAGAAGGAGCAACGAAGGTAGAAAGGTATCCCTCCCAAATGATGTTGCTCCTACTACTCATTGTGATGATGATAATTGCTTTACTATTGGTGCTATCCATATTTTTAATGATGAGAGTGATTATGCTTATGATATGAAAAGGCCCAGGCTTGGGGAAGCTATGTTTGATGAGGATGAAATATTTGAGAATATATTTGCTGGAATTAATGTTTGTCCCAAGCTTGGGGATGCTATGTTTAATGAAGATGATACTTTTAGCATCCCAAGTTTTGATATGCAAAGTTGTTATGATGATAGCATGCCTCCTATTTATGATGGTTATATTGATGAAAGTGGGTTTGGAAGAGTGTCAACTTTAGGAAGTAATGATCCCACTATTTTGGAGGATGTTGAATCTTATTGTGATGAATACGAAAGTGGATTTGGAAGAGTGTCAACTTTATTTAGTGATTCCACTATCTTGGGAGAGGTTTCAATTGATTATGATGAGAACGAAGTTGCTACTTATGATGATTATTGTGATGAAACTTATGCTATAAAAAGTAGTGATGATTATATTTATAAATCTTGTCATGATTATGATTACCCTTTTTCTGAACATTACTCTTTTAATGTGGAAACAATTTTTAGTGTCCAAGTCTCTTATGATACTCCCACTATTCCGAATGACAAGAATTGTGCTTATGTGGAGAGTAGTAAATTTTATATGCTTGTAGATCATGAAAAGAATGTTTTAGGTGCTGGTTATATTGTTGAATTCATTCATGATGCTACTGAAAATTATTATGAGGGAGGAATATGTGCTTGTAGGAATTGCAATAATATCAAGTTTCCTCTCTACGTGCTTAAAATCTTGAAGTTATGCTTGTTTTGCCGTCCTATGCTAGTTGATTATTGTTCCCATAAGTTGTTTGCTCACAAAATACCTATGCATAGGAAGAGGGTTAGACTTAAATGTTCTAGTCATATGCTTCATGATGCTCCCGTTATGTTTCAATTCTTATCTTTTATGTGAGCATCATTGCCATCATCATACCTAGCTAGAAAGGCACTAAAGAAAGCGCTTGTTGGGAGACAACCCAATATTTATCCTTACTGTTTTTGTGTGTCCACATGATTATGCTACTGTAGTAATCATGTTTTATAGCTCTTGTTTCAATAAAGTGCCAAGTAAGACCTTTAGGATAGCTTACAGTGATAGTTGTGTTGATCCTGCTGAGAATCAGAAACTTTTGCACCCAGTAAATTAGTTTTGTTAATTCACAGAAACGTGATTCTGATCTGCTTCTTTTTGCTCTGGATTGGTACACAAATTACTTAGGACTTCCTAATTTGGTAGGATTTTTGAAGTTCCAGAAGTACACGTTTGATACAGATTACTACATACTGTTCTGTTTTTGACAGATTCTGTTTTCTATGTATTGTTTGCTTATTTTGATGAATCTATGAGTAGTATCAGAGGGTATGAACCATAGATAAGTTGGAGTACAGTAGATATTACACCAATATGAATTTAGAATGAGTCCACTACAGTAGCTAAGTGGTGGTTTTATTTTCTTATACTAACGGAGCTTACGAGTTTTCTGTTGAGTTTTGTGTTGTGAAGTTTTCAAGTTTTGGGTAAGGATTCGATGGACTATGGAATAAGGAGTGGCAAGAGCCTAAGCTTGGGGATTCCCAAGGCACCCCAAGGTAATATTCAAGTACAACCAAGATCCTAAGCTTGGGGATGCCCTGGATGGCATCCCCTCTTTCGTCTTCGTCCATCGGTAACTTTACTTGGAGCTATATTTTTATTCACCACATGATATTGTTTTGCTTGAAGTGTCATTTTCTTTTGTTAGTGTTTGATTGCTGTTATTTAGATTAGTTTTTTTTATTTTTAGTTTCAATAAAAAGGTCAAGGATAGCCTTTACCATGCTTATTTTGCTAGTATATATGTTGCTGTTTGAAAACAGAAAGTTTACCGATGTTGCAAAAATTCCCTAGAAAAGTCAGAGCATGATATAATGTTGAAACTTTTTGAATAATGAGCTCTGATAAATTTACTACAGTGGGAATTTTATTTCATAATTTTTGGAGTTAGGTAAGTATTTATACTCCTGCATTCTTTACAGACTGTACTGTTTTGGCAGATTGCTATTATGTGTGCATTGTTTGCATATGTTTGCTTGTTTAATGATTCTATTTGAGGATAGGAGTATTAAATATGCATAGGCATTTAGTATGAAATGTTGAATAATAATTTTAAGTGATTTGTTACAGTAGAAAATGATAAGGTTTTGCATTGGTTTATACTAACCTATCTCACGAGTTCTTGTTGAGTTTGTTGTGGATGAAGCTTTTGAGAAATAGAGAAACCATGATATGAGAGGAATTAAGGAGACACAAAAGTTCAAGCTTGGGGATGCCCAAGGCACCCCAAGATAATATTTCAAGAAGTCTCAAGCATCTAAGCTTGGGGATGCCCCGGTAGGCATCCCACCTTCCTTCTTCAACAACTATCGGTTAGTATCGGTTGAGCCTAAAGTTTTTGCTTCTTCACATGAGTTGTGCTATCCTTGCAATGTCATTTTATTTTGTTTTGCTTGCTGTTTGAATACAATACCAAGATCTGAAATTCTTTAATGAGAGAGAGTCTTCACATAGTTACATAATTATTTAGCTACTCATTGATCTTCACTTATATCTTTTTGGAGTAGTTTGTCAATTTACTCGTGTGCTTCACTTATATCCTATGAGTAAATGGTTGAATGAGTTGATTGTCATAAATCTGAAATTATATATGTCTCATTTGCTTATCCCATGGGGAGTAATGACTTCACATCTAAGAAGTAGAGGTTGTAAATTTATTGAAGGTTAGCAAGCATTGTATTGGTCATTTGAACAATTCATGAAAGAATATTGAAGGAAGAGAGATTTCACATATAAATACACTATCCTAGACATCTTTTATAATTGGGAGCACTCATTAAGTATGACATGCTAAAGAGTTGATGTTGGACAAGGAAGACAACGTAATGGGTTATGTTTTCCGACATCTCAGTTAAAGTATATTGTCATGGATCATTCAAACATGTTGAGCTTGCCTTTCCCCCTCATGCTAGCCAAAATTCCTTGCACCAAGTAGAGATACTACTTGTGCTTCCAAATATCCTTAAACCCAGTTTTGCCATGAGAGTCCACCATACCTACCTATGGATTGAGTAAGATCCTTCAAGTAAGTTGTCATCGGTGCAAGCAATAAAAATTGCTCTCTAAATATGTATGATCTTTTGGTGTGAAGAAAAGAGCTTTATACGGATCTTGTTATGGAAGCAATAAAAGCGACGGACTGCATAATAAAGGTCCATATACAAGTGGCGATATAAAGTGACGTTCATTCGCATTAAGATTTTGTGCATCCAACCCTAAAAGCGCATGACAACCTCTGCTTCCCTCTGCGAAGGGCATATCTTTTACTTTATGCCTTTAACTTTATGCAAGAGTCAAGGTGATCTCCACCTTTCCCTTTTTCATTTTATCCTTTGGCAAGCACCTCGTGTTGGGAAGATCCTGATATATATATATCCAATTGGATGTAAGTTAGCATGAACTATTATTGTTGACATCACCCAAAGGTGAATACGTTGGGAGGCAACACTATAAGCCCCTATCTTTCTCAGTGTCTGATTGAAACTCCATAACCATTAGTATTGCGTGAGTGTTAGCAATTGTAGAAGACTATATGATAGTTGAGTATGTGGAGTTTGCTATTCCTGAAAATAAGATGAATTGCAATTGTTTGATGACTGAGAATGAAGTTTGCTAGTTTTCAAGAAAGTTTATGGTCTATGCTTTGACATGTGAATTGCTTGTTACTTTATCGTGAGAAGTTTTATGAGATGAACTACTGTTATGACATATTATCATGCTAGAAAAGGTGATTGAAATTATCATTGATCAAACTTGTGCACCTCTAGCATTCACACTTCATAAATTCTTTCTGTATCATTTACCTACTCGAGGACGAGTAGGAATTAAGCTTGGGGATGCTGATACGTCTCCAACGTATCTATAATTTATGAAGCATTCATGCTATTTTATTATCTATTTTGAATGATTACGGGCTTTATTATACACTTTTATATTACTTTTGGGACTAGCCTATTAGCCGGAGGCCCAGCCCATATTGCTGTTTTATTGTCTGTTTCAGTATTTCGAAGAAAAGGAATATCAAACGAAGTCCAAACGGAATGAAACCTTCGGCAGCATGATTTTTTGGAAGAATATGATCCTGGAGACTTGGGGTTTACATCAGAAGATACTCAAGGCAGCCACGAGATAGGAGCCCCCCCTGTAGGGCACGCCCCCCTGTCTTGTGGGCCCCTCGAGCACCTCCCGACCGACTTCTTTCGCCTATATATGCCTACATACCCTAAAAACATCGAATATCAAGATAGATCGGGAGTTCCGCCGCCGCAAGCCTCTGTAGCCACCAAAAACCTCTCGGGAGCCCGTTTCGGCACCCTGCCGGAGGGGGAACCCATCACCGGTGACCATCTTCATCATCCCGGCGCTCTCCATGACGAGGAGGGAGTAGTTCACCCTCGGGGCTGAGGGTATGTACCAGTAGCTATGTGTTTGATCTCTCTCTCTCTCGTGTTCTCTCTATGGCACGATCTTGATGTATCGCGAGCTTTGTTATTATAGTTGGATCTTGTGATGTTTCTCCCCCTCTACTCTCTTGTGATGAATTGAGTTTCCCTCTTGAAGTTATCTTATCAGATTGAGTCTTTACTTTGAGAACACTTGATGTATGTCTTGCCGTGTTTATCTGTGGTGACAATGGGATATCACGTGCCACTTGATGTATGTTTTGGTGACCAACTTGCGGGTTCCTCCCATGAACCTATGCATAGGGGTTGGCACACGTTTTCTTGACTCTCCGGTAGAAACTTTGGGGCACTCTTTGAAGTACTTTGTGTTGGTTGGATGAATTTGAGATTGTGTGACGCATATCGTATAATCATGCCCACGGATACTTGAGGTGACAATGGAGTATCTAGGTGACATTAGGGTTTTGGTTGATTTGTGTCTTAAGGTGTTATTCTAGTACGAACTCTTGAATAGATTGATCCGAAAGAATCACTTTGAGGTGGTTTCGTACCCTACCATAATCTCTTCGTTTGTTCTCTGCTATTAGTTGCTTTGGAGTGACTCTTTGTTGCATGTTGAGGGATTGTTATATGATCTATCTATGTTATTATTGTTGAGAGAACTTGCACTAGTGAAAGTATGAACCCTAGGCCTTGTTTCCTACCATTGAAATACCGTTTACGCTCACTTTTATCATTAGTTACCTTGCTGTTTTTATATTTTCAGATTACAAAAACCTATATCTACTATCCATATTGCACTTGTATCACCATCTCTTCGCCGAACTAGTGCACCTATACAATTTAACATTGTATTGGGTGTGTTGGGGACACAAGAGACTCTTTGTTATTTGGTTGCAGGGTTGTTTGAGAGAGACCATCTTCATCCTACACCTCCTACGAATTGATAAACCTTAGGTCATCCACTTGAGGGAAATTTGCTACTGTCCTACAAACCTGTGCACTTGCAGGCTCAACAATGTCTACAAGAAGAAGGTTGTGTAGTAGACATCAAGGACCTTACTAAGATAAAAGGACAGAAGAATTTCGGAAAAGGTTATGCCACTACCGGAAGTGCCACAGAAGGAATTATCCTGAAGATCTCAGAAGACTATTTGTCGGTGTCAAAACCGGCGGATCTCGGGTAGGGGGTCCCGAACTGTGCATCTAGGCGGATGGTAACAAGAGACAAGGGACATGATGTTTTACCCAGGTTCGGGCCCTCTTGATGGAGGTAAAACCCTACGTCCTGCTTGATTAATATTGATGATGTGTGTTACAAGAGTAGATCTACCACGAGATCAAGGAGGCTAAACCCTAGAAGCTAGCCTATGGTATGATTGTTGTTCGTCCTACGGACTAAAGCCATCCGGTTTATATAGACACCGGAGAGGGCTAGGGTTACACAGAGTCAGTTACAATGGTAGGAGATCTACATATCCGTATCGCCAAGCTTGCCTTCCACGCCAAGGAAAGTCCCATCCGGACACGGGACGAAGTCTTCAATCTTGTATCTTCATAGTCTTGGAGTCCGGCCGATGATGATAGTTAGGCTATCCAGGCACCCCCTAGTCTAGGACTCCCTCAGTAGCCCCTGAACCAGGCTTCAATGACGACGAGTCCGGCGCGCATATTGTCTTCGGCATTGCAAGGCGGGTTCCTCCTCCGAATAATTTATAGAAGATTGTGAACACCAGGATAGTGTCCGGCTCTACAAAATAAATTCCACGTACCACCGTAGAGAAAATAATATTACACAAGTTCAATCTGCTGACGTTTTTGGTGGCGTGACGTCACACCACTACCAAGCCTTTATTCGAATTATTTTTATTGTACCACCTCAGCGCGTTTAGCGAAGCGGTTTCCTTGGCACGTCTTGTCGAAGCAGAGATCGTGTTCCCCTTATTCCAGGATTCCCATCAATACGGACGTGGGTAACCCAACCGCACCATTCATTGCGGCGCTTGGGAGATAAGCGAGTTTTATCAGGCCGGTGGGGACACATGTTTTTGTCCGCCCATATAAGGGGATAAAGATCCAACCCTTTTACCTGCACCTTCTTCCTCCTTAGCTTATCCATCTCCGCGAACTCGAGCTCCAGCGCCCAAGTCCACACATCTCACCTCAACCCTCTCCAACTATGTCCGGAGCGGGAGGCAAGTGGATGGCCTCCTCCGTCACGGAGGGGCACATCCAGAAGCTGCGCAGCGCCGGATATTTATCCAGCAACATCGCGGATCGGCTCCCCGACGAGGGAGAGCTCATCCCCACCCCCAGGCCCCATGAGAGGGTAGTATTTCTTACCCATTTCCTCCGTGGACTGGGCTTCCCACTCCATCCCTTTGTCCGGGGGCTCATGTTCTACTACGTCTTGGATTTCCATGATCTGGCCCCGAATTTCATCCTCAACATCTCAGTGTTTATCGTCGTGTGTGAGGCCTTCCTCTGCATCCAGCCCCACTTCGGCTTGTGGCTCAAGACCTTCAGTGTCAAGCCGAAGGTTGTGAAGGGCAGCCAAGCGGAGTGCGGAGGCGCCATGGTGGGCAGGATGTCCAACGTTACTTGGCTTGAGGGCACTTTCGTGGAAACCATTAAGGGGTGGCAATCGGGGTGGTTCTACATCACCGAGACGCGTGACCCCGAATGGGCAGCGGCCCCCGAATTCGGATCTGGCATCCCCACACGGCTCACCTCCTGGAAAGAGAGCGGCCGGACTTGGGGTGATTCGGAGGAGCTGACCGGACTCCAAGCCTGCGTCCAAAAGCTAGTGGACAAGAAGCTCAAGCTTGTCAACGTAGTCCAGGTCATGCTCATCCGCCGGATCCTCCTGTGCCAACGACGGGGCTTCAACATGTGGGAGTTCGATCTAGTGCAGCACCAGACTTTGAGCGGGCTCTTCGACACTACGTACGAAGATGTCTGGAAGGTGCTATTCTAGGGCGCCGAGGCTCCCGCATCCGCTACCGAAGATCGCGGATTCAGCTCGCAGCGTCCGGCTGACGAGGTAAGTGATTTTGTCCTTTACAGGACGCTTGTTTTCCATAGTTTGACTCTATGCAGGATCTAAACTCCCTCTCCTTTGACGGGGCTAGCTGGCGAAGGCCGAGCAGACTATCTGTCCGACCCCATTGCCAGAGGACCCAGCGGACGCCCGCCTAACGGGGTTGCTGGCTCCGGCACCCCACGTGGTGCCGGAGAAGAAGGCCACGGGGACACGGAAGAGTTCCCGTTTTCAGGTGTTATCGGATGATGACTCCGAGGCCGACTCCTCTCACAAAGGTGAGGAGGAGGAGAAGAAAGCCTCTCCCTCCGCGGGGGAGGGAAGAAAAGGAAGGCCTCCCCAACGAGGGAGGTCGAAGGGTCCAAGAAGGGAAAAACTCTTTCCCCGGACTACTCTGCCAACGCCAGTGACGACGACAAGGTCTGGCCTCCAAGGGCCAAGCCCCTGGCGAGATCGTAAGTATTCGGACTCCCGAATAACTTCATGGTTTTTCTTTTTTGCCACACAATGTCTTTCTAACGCCGCATACAACCCTGCAGTCCGCCCAAGGACGATCTTCCCGCTTCGTCGAGCGGGTCCTTAGGTGCGTCGGATATGGATTCTCTTCCGATCGCCTCCAACCCCCGTGATGCGGACGATGCCGAGGTGGGATCCCAGGAAGGGACCCACCAGGAGGAGGAGGCCCGGAGGTGTCGCAGGACAACCTCCCGGACTTTGCACCGGACTCGGCCCCGGAACCCATAGTGGCTCCGGGGTCCGGCAGGCGGCCCCTTCGTAAGAAGGGCAAGACCGTGACGCCGGCAGCCTCCGTCCAACCGGAGGCGCCGGATAGCTTGCTGGAGGTGCTCAATGGCGCCTCCATCGAAGAGGAACACTGCACTGTTATGAGTGCGGTGATTCAGAAGGTTCAGCTCGCCAAGAGCGGGCTGACCGAAGCCTGCAGCAGCCTTCTAACAGGCTTTGAGGTAAGAATTTTGATATATGTAAAATAGTACCGCATAGACAGTAGCCCCTGATGCTCGGTTCGGTGTTCAGAAAGAAAAGCCGGACTGAGGATCTAAAAAGATATACGCAGGAGTCATAAAAAATATGTCAATATAGGATTGCAGGCTGCGCTGCTGACCTCTGTCGCACTGACTGCGGAGGTCAATACTTTGAAGCAAAGCCTCGAGCGGTCCGAGAACGAGCTCGGCCGTGCCAAGAAGCAGCTCGAGGACAAGGAAGGTGAGTAACACCTTATTAAAATTGTACCTTATAGAAAAGGATTTTGGTTGCAATAAGAATGACAAGGATAACGTGGGTATTGCAGGGGCCACTAACGAGGTGGCTACCCTGAAGGAGGTGGTGGACGCGGCCGAACGTAATGTGGCCGCGGAGCGCACCGAGCGAGAGAAGCAGGAGGCGCGGGTGGCGGAGGTACAGCAAGAGCTCCAGGATCTCGTGAAAAAACATGAGAGCCTGGAGCGTGACTCGAAGACTCGAGAGTCTGAGCTTGCAACGGCTCTTGAGACTGCCAAAGCCGCTAAGGCTGAAGCCTACAAGGCCCTCCAAGAAATCGAGGCATTGAAGAAAATAGCAGCGGGTAAGGCATTTTTCATGCAAAGTAAGCATGTAAGTGTTAATTACTTGTCGCTTACCCGAATTCGGAGCTCTCCAGGAGCGTTCGCAGATCTTCCACGCAGCGTGTCCGATGCTGCCGCGTTCTACCGGGCCGAGGAGGGGATCTCGACGGAGAAGGTCTTCTGGTCTCAGTATGCTGAGGCCGGACATCCGGTGCCCCTTAGCGACCAGCTAAAGCAGCTGGTCGAGCTCCACAAGGCGGCCGAACAGGCCATGAAGGGCCTCATAGTTCGGCTGTGGCCGAAGGAGGCCATGCATGGGAGCTACTTCGGCCTGGTGCGGCGGCTGGTGGATGCGTGTCCATGGGTTGAAGTCATCAAGCACTCCGCCTGTATTGAAGGTGCCCGTCGGGCCCTTGCCCGTGCAAAGGTGCACTGGGGCAAGATGGATGCTCAGAAGCTTGTGACGGACGCGCCACCGCAGGGTAAGGAGCATCGCACGCCCGAGATGTATTACAAGAGTGTGCTGAAGGGTGCCCGCACTATTGCGGGCGAGTGCTCCAAAGATGTAATATTTGAGTAGACTCGCATTTTGTTATCATGTGCGCTGAAAACTTAGTTCATATGCTCTAAGCAACGCTTTTTAATTTAAAATATTACCTTCTGTGCGGCTATTTATCAAATCTGAGAGATGGCAAGTCGTCGGCTTCAGCCCCCATGCCACGAGTGCTGGGGTGTTCGGGATAAATTTGAGCACTCTTGTTCCCATATTTGGGTCCATCTAGGGAGGCGTTCAACACAACGAACAAGGCAACCGGACTTATAGTGCTTGAACACTCTCACTTAGCCATAGAATTCTATAATTTTAAATTTCGGCGAAGCCCCTAGTCTTTGGAAGGCCGAATTTGGGGCGCTATCCATGCCTGGGCCGGACAAAGCCGGCTCCTCGCTCTAAGCGGCATAAGTCTTTAGGGACTCGCAAAAAACCTCGCGAACAGCGACCAGCTCTCGCCTCATCATGACGGTCAGTTTTAGCTTTCTCCACTGAGGCACTCGCCCAGCTCAACTAGGGCGCAATCGCAGTGGTTCTCCTAGTGCTACCTTAGCCGATACAATGGAATGTAAGGTACCAAAACATGGGAGCCGGGCAAACCCAACTATTGACCCAAGACATGATTCGGAGCCGATGCATATAATGTTATAAGTTCGGGGTGCCTCACTTGTGAAAGTGTTCGGACTTATCACACCATGATGCGGGAAACATAAGCCCCTAGTGTATTTAGCCATACCAAAATGTACGGATGCAACATGTCATAAATGAACATATGTATAAGAAAGAAATGCAATTGGAAGCAAAAAGGTGCTGCATTACTTATTCAAGAAAAACTGTTGTAAGTGCAGAACGATACAAATGGTGCGATAAGCAAGGGATGGGACTATTAAATATGTCCCCCTCCAAGGGTAGGCTGCGGAATGGTGCATAAAACAGATTTAATGCTCGTAATGGAGACCACCTGGATATTCGTTGTAGCCTTTCTCCTTCCCTGGCTGTTGCATCGTGAGTTCGGCTGGTCTGCTGCCGGACAGGGCCTCTGACGAACGGAGTCATGTGGGTAAAAATAAAAAGGAAAAAGAAAAAAAAGAACGACACACTTGAGAGCCCCTGGTGTGGTTGAGCCGCATTCTGGGCCTATCGTGGTCATGCCCCTCTCCCCATGCCCATGGTATCTCCAAAGCGTAGTTGTGTACGCGAAGGACCTGTCTTGAAATTTGGCAGGGGCTGGGGTTGGGGCCGCACTGCTACGCGTGCTCGGAACATGCCAGGTGGTCTTGTTGTAGGTTACTCCGGGCGCGTTTGGTCGTGTCTGGTCGCTTAACGGCCGGACTCGAGAATTGCCTTAAGGGGCTGCACTGTACTTCTGCCGCGAGAGCCGCTGTATGTTCCTCCGTTCGGAGAGAACGTTCAGTGTTTCCGTTGACTGTGATGACTCCTCGAGGGCCTGGCATCTTGAGCCTGAGGTATGCGTAGTGCGGCACCGCGTTGAACTTTGCGAATGCGGTACGTTCGAGTAGGGCATGATAGCCGCTGCAGAACGGAACTATGTCGAAGATTAACTCCTCGCTTCGGAAGTTATCCGGGGATCTGAAGACCACTTGCATTGTAACTGAGCCTGTACAATTGGCTTCTACACCTGGTATGACGCCTTTAAAGGTTGTCTTGGTAGGTTTAATCCTTGAGGGGTCTATGCCCATTTTGCACACTGTATCCTGATAAAGCAGGTTCAGGCTGCTGCCGCCGTCCATCAGGACTCTGGTGAGGTGAAATCCATCGATGATTGGGTCTAAAACCAATGCGGCGAATCCGCCGTGGCGGATGCTGGTGAGGTGGTCCCTTCGGTCAAAAGTGATAGGGCAGGAGGACCATGGATTGAACTTCGGGGCAACTGGCTCCATCGCGTATACATCCCTGAGTGCACACTTCCGCTCCCTTTTGGGTATGTGCGTTGCGTATATTGTGTTCATCGTCCGCACCCATGGGGGGAAACCCTTCTGTCCTCTATTGTTCGGCGGTCGGGTCTCTTCCTCGTCATCGCTATGCATCCCCTTGTCATTGTTTTTGGCAATTAACTTGCCTAACTGCTTGAATACCCAACAATCCCTGTTGGTGTGGTTGGCTGGCTTTTCGGGGGTGTCGTGTATCTGGCACGAGCGGTCGAGTATTCGGTCCAAATTGGACGGACCCGGAGTAGTTCTTTTGAATGGCTTTTTCCGCTGACCGGGTTTAGAGCCTCTGAATCCGGCATTGACTGTCGTATCTTCGCTATTATCGCAGTTAATGCGGCATTTGTTTTTGTTGCGACGCGACCTGCCATTACGGTCCTTGAAATCCGGACTGCCAGAATTTTTGCTGAGGTTGTTGCTGCATGCTAGCCAGCTGTCCTCACCCGCGCAGAAGCGGGTCATGAGTGAAGTGAGGGCTGCCATGGATTTCGGCTTTTCCTGTCCCAGGTGCCGGGCAAGCCACTCGTCGCGGATGTTATGCTTGAAGGCCGCGAGGGCCTCCGCATCCGGACAGTCGACGATTTGTTTTTTCTTGGTTAAGAACCGTGTCCAGAATTGTCTGGCCGATTCGTCTGGCTACTGAATTATGTGGCTTAGGTCATCAGCGTCTGGTGGTCGCACATACGTGCCTTGGAAGTTATCGAGAAATGCGGCTTCCAGGTCTTCCCAACTCCCGATTGACTCTGTTGGCAAGCTGTTAAGCCAATGCCGGGCTGGTCCTTTAAGCTTGAGTGGGAGATATTTGATGGCGTGAAGATCATCACCGCGGGCCATGTGGATGTGAAGGAGATAGTCTTCGATCCAAACCGCGGGGTCTGTTGTGCCATCGTAGGATTCAATGTTCACGGGTTTAAACCCTTCGGGGATTTGATGATCCATTACTTCATATGTGAAGCATAGTGGGTGTGCGGCGCCTCTGTACTGGGCGATATCACGACGGAGCTCAAAAGAGCTTTGTCTATTTTGTTCGGCCCGGCCAGACTTACTGTGTCTGGCGCGACGGTTGTCGTCACGTATCATGGGGCGCCCACGTGATCCATAGATCGATCTTGATTGTCTTGCCTTATCCTCCAATATATCTTGCAAGTCCGGAGCGTTCCTCTGTGGCCTTGTGCTTTTCGAGCGATGCCGGGGTACGGTTCTAGTGAAGGGCCTAGGGGCCTCTCTGTCGCGACCACGGGGTGGTCGGTCAGCCGTATTGTCTGCTGGTGATGCAAGTTCATACGCCTCCTCCTCTAATCGGGGGCACAGCTTGCGTTTAGGGTAACTTTTGGAGGGGCGTTTGAGCTCATGCTCTTCGGCCACGAGGACTTCAGTCCATCTGTCGGCTAGCAGATCTTGATCAGCTCTAAGCTGTTGCTGCTTTTTCTTGAGGTTGTTTGACGTGGCCATAAGCCTGCGTTTAAAACTCTCTTGTTCGACGGGATCCTCAGGCACGACGAATTCGTCGTCGTCGAGGCTTGCCTCGTCTCCGGAGGGAGGCATATAATCCTCTACCTCTTCTTCTGCCGCTCTCTCATGAGGGCTGGCGTCTCCGTCCTCCTGCGCTGAATCTTGCTGGAGTGGGTTATCTTCGGCACTGTCTGGTGTGTTATTATCTCCGGTGCCGGAATCTTCATTCTTGCTGTGGCGGGATTTAGAGCGGCGCCGCTGACGTCGGCGCTTGGGCTGTTACTTGGAGGGGTCATCCTCCGCTGTTCCTTCGCCATTCCCATCCTTTGGGATATCCACCATGTATATGTCATATGATGAGGTGGCTTTCCAGTGCCCGGTAGGCGCTGGTTCTTGGTCGTCTCCGGCATCATCGTCCATACCGTCGATGTCTTCAGAGTCGTAGTCTAGCATGTCGGTTAGATCGTCGACAGTGGCTACTAAGTGGGTGGTGGGTGGGCTTTGAATTTCTTCGTCGTCCGCATCCCAACCATCCTGACCGTAGTCCGGCCAGGGCTCTCCTGATAACGAGAGATACTTTAGCGAACTCAAGACGTCGCCGAAAGGTGAGTGTTGAAAGATGTCCGCAGTGGTGAACTCCATGATCGGCCCCCAACCGGATTCGATTGGAGGGGGCGCGGGAGGCTCGGAGTCCGGCGAGGAGTCCGGCACCTCGGAGTCACTGGCTTCATGAGGGACAAGATCAGTGTTCGGCTCTATCACCGTAGAGGTTGCAGCCCCCGAGGCGGTGTCTAGCCATCCGTCCTCGATCTGCGCAGCCGGCTCCAAATTGAAGATCGGAGCGGACTCGAGTGCGGCCTCCAGGATACTGTCCAGCTGCAGAGCTAAATCATGCCCATCGTGACAGTGCGGCACGCTTGGCGGTGGCTCGGATCCATCGAGGATCAAGTCCCCGCGGATGTCAGCCGTGAAGTTCAAACTTCCAAATCTGACCTGACGGCCAGGGGCGTAGCTTTCGATCTGCTCCAGATGGCCAAGCGAATTGGCCCGCAGTGCAAATCCGCCGAATACGAAGATCTGTCCGAGGAGGAAGGTCCCACCCTGGACTGCGTCATTGTTGATGATCGAAGAAGCCATCGAGCCTATCGGTGACGACACAGAGGAACTCTCAATGAAAGCACCAATGTCGGTGTCAAAACCGGCGGATCTCGGGTAGGGGGTCCCGAACTGTGCGTCTAGGCGGATGGTAACAGGAGACAAGGGACACGATGTTTTACCCAGGTTCGGGCCCTCTTGATGGAGGTAAAACCCTACATCCTGCTTGATTAATATTTATGATGTGTGTTACAAGAGTAGATCTACCACGAGATCAAGGAGGCTAAACCCTAGAAGCTAGCCTATGGTATGATTGTTGTTCGTCCTACGGACTAAAGCCATCCGGTTTATATAGACACCGGAGAGGGCTAGGGTTACAGAGTCGGTTACAATGGTAGGAGATCTACATATTCGTATCGCCAAGCTTGCCTTCCACGCCAAGGAAAGTCCCATCCGGACACGGGACGAAGTCTTCAATCTTGTATGTTCATAGTCTTGGAGTCCGGCCGATGATGATTGTTCGGCTATCCGGACACCCCCTAGTCCAGGACTCCCTCACTATCCCTGTTAACAATAAGGATGAAATATATGAGTTTTGATGGAACCTTAACCGTGCTTCTAAGGGTGGTAGCACCCCAGACCCTCTGCGACGATCGATGGATTTTGAGAAGACCCCCGAACCTAACCTATTTCTTTCTAGCCTCTCCGAATGTCGAGGGCGAGATTCATTTTAAGGGTGGTAGGTTTGTAACATCCCAAAATTCTAAATTTTGGAATGTTATATTAAACAAACAGTTTTGATTGATTATTTGATTATGGTGTGGTTGCTTGTGTGAAATTGAGTGAAATTTGAAACTTTATGATAGTTAAATGAGAGGGAATAAAAAGGACTTTCCCAAACTTTCATTTGCATTTATGATCTCCATGTATTCAAATTCATTTCATCATAAAACCCTAGAGAGAAGATGACATGACTTCTTCCATTTAAATAAATGAAAAGGGTTTTGAAAAGATTTGAATTCCATTTGGAAATATTTCAAATTAAGAAACTTTATGCGACTCAATGATTTTCATGAGAGAAGATAAAATGACTTCTTCAAATCATATGAAATATGAGTTGGAAGTTTAAAAGAATCAATTTTAAAGTCCCTTTTGATATTATTTTCAAATTGGAGTTATTTGGCTTTTATTCAAATTATTTTTCTTCAAAAATAAAATATATGGAAAATAGGGTAAAATGATTCCCTACAGTACAAAATTGGAGAGAAATAAATTTGAAATCATTTTGGTATTTTTTAAAATGATTTTTATGGGATTTTAATTGCAACAGTGGCACTCTTTGCTTTATTTCAATTTTTGTGGATTTTATTTGACGTTGGAAAAATGTTCTTGTTAAAGAAAATCTTTTTCTGAAAATTACGATATATTATATGCCTATAGTATATTTTATTTTATCGTTCTTTTCTTGGTTGTGAAATTATTTAAAAAAAAGCCGTAGCCGAACTAGGCCGCAGGCCAGCGCCCAACGCGTCGCTGTCTCCTTCCCCGAGCGGGAATCCTGCTTGGGCACGCTGTCGCGCCGCCATCGGAGGCTGTGCCGCCTCCGGACTCCTCCGCCGCCTTGCCCCCTCCTCCACGCACTCGAGGTCACCGCCTCCTTAAATACCGGCCCTGGCCTCTCTCTCTCCCTCCTTGCATTGCGCCGCCATCGCCGCATCTCACCGCCACCGCCATCGCCGCCACCGGAAGCCGCAGTCGCCGCCCTCGTCGTCGTCGACCGCTGCCGACCCCCGCATCGACTCCGCCGCACCGCGCCGCCCCTCCCCGACCCCTTCGCCGGCCTCAACGACCGCTGGAGCCGCCGCCCCGACCAGATCCTCGCCGCCGCCGCCGTCTTCCTCGCTGCCGCGGTAACGCCCCATCCCCTCTCGGCAATTCGATCTCCATCCAACGGTCCACGATTAGATTGGTTTTGTTTTTTATTTATTTTCGAAACGTTTTTATCTAAATAGTGAACGTTCGCTAGGTTAGGTCTTCGAAGTGAACGGTTTCGTTCGTTAGGTTTTCGTAGCAGACGTTCGTCCGATAGATTTTTCTTTTTCTATTTTATTTTCGCCAGGGACCCGTTTGTGAATATTTTTCTTTGCAGATTAGCCCCTGATTTTTAAACTAACACAACTTTTATACCGTTTGTCCAAATCCAACGAAACCAACGTCCACTTCATCATTATGATCCCCTCTATCCATATAACCAACTTAACCATATTTTTGAAAGTTTAAAATTTGTTTTCAAGAAGATTTGAATTCAAATTTCATTTGTTCATAACTTGAGTTTTATAACTCCGATTTAATTGATTCTTTTTGCTAATTGAAGCTCTTGGCCTAAACTTTCTGATAAGGCCAAATTCACTTAATTTTGGTATTGTTAGAAATTGTTTTCTGATGCAAGAGTTGTCTGCTTGTTTTCAAAGTTTTCCGAGATCTTTTCTTCGATTCTTTTGCATGAGTGCTTATGTATGCAATTGTTTGCTTACGATAGATTGACCGAAGTGTGATGAGTAGAACTATCAGGAGTTATGAGTGCGAATCATCTTCATCAACTGTACAAGGAAAGTTCACATTTTGATCATATTTTTCATACCCAGTTTTTATGCATTAGTTTCACCCTCAAACATTGCATGAGTAGGATGTGTTAACATGTGGGTATTTGGGAAGTAGTTGATGAGGTAGGAACCTACTGTCTTACATTCAAACCCCTGGGTGTTACTACGTTATGCTTATACTGCTATGCTATGCTCGTAGACGTGGATTGGTTTGTGAGATTCATGAAAGATGTGAGAGTTATATTTAACTAAGGGAAACTTAAGGTGGCTACTTCAATACACATCTGGGTGGATTGGTTGGGGCACCCTGGGGTCACCAGTGGATTGCCCGGACACCTGGGGATATACAAGTGTTGTCCAAGGAGATCATGGGGAACCCGTGTGATCATCCTATGGTTTGCCACCCAGGCTCAAAGGGATCATAAGATTATTCATGCTAGAAACTTCCGTGTGCAGCCACAAGCCATTATGGGCTCTGGCATAGTTGAGTATGTTGTGTGACCTCTTTCAGTGGTAGACTAGCAGATGTAGGGGATGTAGATGGTACTATCTACCCATCATAAAGAGTTAATGCTTCTGAAAGACTGTGTCTCGGTCATCCATTTCTCAAACATCATGTAGTGCGAAAAATTCAACAGAGGAGATCGAGTCTTGTGGGGAAAAGTGCGCAAACCTCTGTAGAGTGTATAAACTAGTCATGGTTAGCCGTGTCCCCGATTATGGACATCTTGAGTATCTGGTACTTGAATTATTATGTTGATCTCATCACTCTATTTAATGAAATTGTTGGGTTATTAATGATTTGGGATTGAGTTGGGGTTACCTTCTCAATAATTTCAACAAACTTTGTAGTTACATAAAATATATTCCTTTCTTGTAGGGAAAAATTAGCTTTATGCAAAATTAAACTTAGAGCCTCCACCAGCCAAATATGCATGTAGTGATAGCCATAATTCAGCATTGCTCTATAGTGTGAACTTGCCAGTACATTCAACGTACTAACCTACATGGCTGCAACGTCTCATGTTGTAAGATTCTTACGACGAGTAACTGATACGTTAGGGTTACGATATCTACACTCAACTTTGTTGTTGGTGTTGATGGGAATCCACAATACTTCCGCTATTTGGATTGAGGTAATAGTATTTACGTTACGTTATACATGTGATTTACCTCTGTTATAAATCCTCGAGTACTGTGTGTGTCAGCATACCGATCCAGGGATGACACTTGAGCACAAAGACTTGATCCATTTAGGTCGGGTCGCTACACTAGATTATTGATTCTAGTAGACCCTGTGGGTGTTAGTCACATGGAGATGTGAACTAATCACATAAAGATGTGAACTATTGGTGTTAAATGACATGACAATGTGAACTAGATTATTGACTCTAGTGAAGTGGGAGACTGAAGGAAATATGCCGTAGAGGCAATAATAAAGTTGTTATTTATATTTCCTTATATCATGATAAATGTTTATTATTCATGCTAGAATTGTATTAACCGGAAACTTAGTACATGTGTGAATACATAGACAAACAGAGTGTCCCTAGTATGCGTCTACTTGACTAGCTCGTTAATCAAAGATGGTTAAGTTTCCTGACCATAGACATGTGTTGTCATTTGATGAACGAGATCACATCATTAGAGAATGATGTGATGGACAAGACCCATCCGTTAGCTTAGCATAATGATCATTTAGTTTTATTGCCATTGATTTCTTCATGACTTATACATATTCCTCTAACTATGAGATTATGCAATTCCCGAATACCGGAGGAACACTTTGTGTGCTATCAAACATCACAACGTAACTGGGTGATTATAAATATACTCTACAGGTGTCTCCGAAGGTGTTTGTTGAGTTGGCATAGATCAAGATTAGGATTTGTCACTCCGTGTATCAGAGAGGTATCTCTGGGCCCTCTCGGTAATGCACATCATGATAAGCCTTGCAAGCAATATGACTATTGAGTTAGTTGCGGGATGATGCATTACGGAATGATTAAAGAGACTTGCCGGTAACGAGATTGAACTAGGTATGAGGAAACCGACGATCGAATGTTGAGCAAGTAACATACCGATGACAAAGGGAATGACATATGTTGTTATGCGGTTTGGCCAATAAAGATCTTCGTAGAATATGTAGGAGCCAATATGAGCATCCAGGTTCCGCTATTGGTTATTGACCGGAGATGTGTCTCGGTCATGTCTACATAGTTCTCGAACCCGTAGGGTCCGCACGCTTAACGTTCTATGATGATTTGTATTATGAGTTATGTGTTTTGGTGACCGAAGTTTGTTCGGAGTCCCGGATGAGATCACGGACATGACGAGGAGTATCAAAATGGTCGAGAGGTAATGATTCATATATTGGAAGGTTGTATTCGGACATCGGAATGGTTCCAAGTGGTTTGGGTATTTTATCGGAGTACCGGGGGGTTACCGGAAGCCTCCGTGGAAGTAATTGGGCCTTATTGGTGAAGGAAATATGCCCTAGAGGCAATAATAAAGTTATTATTTATTTCCTTATTTCATGATAAATGTTTATTATTCATGCTAGAATTGTATTAACCAGAAACATGATACATGTGTGAATACATAGACAAACTTAATGTCACTAGTATGCCTCTACTTGACTAGCTCATTAATCAAAGATGGTTATGCTTTCTAACCATAGACATGAGTTGTCATTTGATTAACGGGATCACATCATTAGTAGAATGATGTGATTGACATGACCCATTCTGTTAGCTTAGCACTTGATCGTTTAGTATGTTGCTATTGCTTTCTTCATGACTTATACATGTTCCTATGACTATGAGATTATGCAACTCCCGTTTATCGGAGGAACACTTTGTGTGCTACCAAACGTCACAACGTAACTGGGTGATCATAAAGGAGCTCTACAGGTATCTCCGAAGGTACATGTTGAGTTGGTGTATTTCGAGATTAGGATTTGTCACTCCAATTGTCGGAGAGGTATCTCTGGGCCCTCTCGGTAATGCACATCACTATAAGCCTTGCAAGCAATATGACTAATGAGTTAGTTGCGGGATGATGCATTACATAACAAGTAAAGAGACTTGCCGGTAACGAGATTGAACTAGGTATTGAGATACCGACGATCGAATCTCGGGCAAGTAACATACCGATGACAAAGGGAACAACGTATGTTGTTATGCGGTTTGACCGATAACGATCTTCATAGAATATGTGGGAGCCAATATGAGC
The DNA here is from genome assembly GCF_018294505.1 of Triticum aestivum. Classification (NCBI taxonomy): domain Eukaryota; kingdom Viridiplantae; phylum Streptophyta; class Magnoliopsida; order Poales; family Poaceae; genus Triticum; species Triticum aestivum. Next base: position 302,127,373 of record NC_057807.1, read on the forward strand.
ATCCAGGTTCCGCTATTGGTTATTGACCGGAAACGTGTCTCGGTCATGTCTACATTGTTCTCGAACCCGTAGGGTCCGCACGCTTAAGGTTTCGATGACAGTTATATTATGAGTTTATGAGTTTTGATGTACCGAAGGAGTTCGGAGTCCTGGATGAGATCAGGGACATGACGAGGAGTCTCGAAATGGTTGAGATGTAAAGATCGGTATATTGGACGACTATATTCGGAGTTCGGAAAGGTTCCGAGTGATTCGGGTATTTTTCGGAGTACCGGAGAGTTACGGGAATTCGCCGGGGAGTACCGGAGAGTTACGGGAATTGGCCTTATTGGGCCATAATGTAATAGAGGAGAGAGGCCAAAAGGAAGGAGGCCTGCGCCCCCCCTCTGGTCCGAATTGGACAAGGGGCGCAGCCCCCTTTTCCTTGTTCCTCTCCCCCTCTTTCCCCTTCTCCTACTCCAACAAGGAAAGGAGGAGTCCTACTCCCGATGGGAGTAGGACTCCCCCCTTGGCGCGCCCTCCTCTAGGCCGGCCACCTCCCCCCTTGCTCCTTTATATACGGGGGCAGGGGGGCACCTCTAGGCACAACAACACAAGTTGATCTTCGTGATCGTTCCTTAGCCGTGTGCGGTGCCCCCCTCCACCATATTTCACCTCGGTCATATCATTGTGGTGCTTAGGCGAAGCCCTGTGTCGGTAGAACATCATCATCGTCACCACACGGTCGTGCTGACGGAACTCATCCCCGACACCCTGCTGGATCAGAGTCCGGGGATCGTCATCGAGCTGAACGTGTGCTGAACTCGGAGGTGTCGTACGTTCAGTACTTGGATCGGTCGGATCGTGAAGACGTACGACTACATCAACCGCGTTGTCATAACGCTTCCGCTTATGGTCTACGAGGGTACGTGGAAAACACTCTCCCCTCTCGTTGCTATGCATCAACATGATCCTTGCGTGTGCGTAGGAATTTTTTTGAAATTACTACGTTCCCCAACAGTGGCATCCGAGCCTTGTTTTATGCGTAGATGTCATATGCACGAGTAGAACACAAGTGAGTTGTGGGCGATATAAGTCATACTGCTTACTAGCATGTCATACTTTGGTTCGGCGGTATTGTTGGATGAAGCGGCCCGGACCGACATTACGCGTACGCTTACGCGAGACTGGTTTTACCGCCGTGCTTTGCACACAGGTGACTAGCGGGTGTCAGTTTCTCCAACTTTAGTTGAACCGAGTGTGGCTATGCCCGGTCCTTGAGAAGGTTAAAACATCACTAACTTGACGAACTATCGTTGTGGTTTTGATGCATAGGTAAGAACGGTTCTTGCTCAGCCTATAGCAGCCACGTAAAACTTGCAACAACAAAGTAGAGAACATCTAACTTGTTTTTGCAGGGCATGCTGTGATGTGATATGGTCAAGACGTGATTAGATATAAGTTGTTGTATGAGATGATCATGTTTTGTTGAAGTTATCGGCAACTGGCAATAGCCTTATGGATGTCTCTTTATTGCATAAGATGCAAGCGGCAAATAATTGCTTTACTTTATCGCTACGCGATAGCAATAGTTGCAAGAGAAATAGTTGGCGAGACGGCCATGTGATGACACATTGATATAGATCAAGATGATGGAGATCATGGTGTCGTGCCGGTGACGATAGAGATCATGACAGTACTTTGGAGATGGAGATCAAAGGCGCAAGATGATCATGGCCATATCATGTCACATATTTTGATTGCATATGATGTTTATCTTTTATACATCTTATTTTTCTTCGTTTGTCGGTAGCATTTTAAGATGATCTCTCACTAATTATCAAGAAGTGTTCTCCCTGAGTATGCACCGTTGCAAAAGTTCTTCGTGCTGAGACACCACGTGATGATCGGGTGTGATAGGCTCTACGTTCAAATACAATGGGTGCAAAACAGTTGCACACGCGGAATACTCAGGTTAAACTTGACGAGCCTAGCATATACAGATATGGCCTCGAAACACGGAGACCGAAAGGTCGAGCATGAATCATATAGTAGATATGATCAACATAGTGATGTTCACCATTGAAAACTACTCCATCTCACGTGATGATCGGACATGGTTTAGTTGATTTGGATCACGTGATCACTTAGATGACTAGAGAGATGTCTGTCTAAGTGGGAGTTCTTAAGTAATATGATTAATTGAACTTAAATTTATCATGAACTTAGTCCTGGTAGTATTTTTGCAAATTATGTTGTAGATCAATAGCTCGCGTTGTTGCTTTCATATGTTTATTTTGATATGTTCCTAGAGAAAATTGTGTTGAAAGATGTTAGTAGCAATGATGCGGATTGGATCCGTGATCTGAGGTTTATCCTCATTGCTGCATAGAAGAATTATGTCCTTAATGCACCGCTAGGTGACAGACCTATTGCAGGAGCAGATGCAGACGTTATGAACGTTTGGCTAGCTCAATATGATGACTACTTGATAGTTTAGTGCACCATGCTTAACGGCTTAGAATCGGGACTTCAAAGACGTTTTGAACGTCATGGACCATATGAGATGTTCCAGGAATTGAAGTTAATATTTCAAGCAAATACCCGAGTTGAGAGATATGAAGTCTCCAACAAGTTCTATAGCTAAAAGATGGAGGAGAATCGCTCAACTAGTGAGCATGTGCTCAGATTGTCTGGGTACTTCAATCGCTTGAATCAAGTGGGAGTTAATCTTCCAGATAAGATAGTGATTGACAGAATTCTCTAGTCACCATCACTAAGTTACTAGAACTTCGTGATGAACTATAGTATGCAAGGGATGACGAAAACGATTCCCGAGCTCTTCGTGATGTTGAAATCGACGAAGGTAGAAATCAAGAAAGAGCATCAAGTGTTGATGATTGACAAGACCACTAGTTTCAAGAAAAGGGCAAAGGGAAAGAAAGGGAAACTTCAAGTAGAATGGCAAACAAGTTGTCACTCCCGTGAAGAAGACCAAAGCTGGACCAAAGCCTGAAACTGAGTGCTTACACTGCAAAGGAAATGGTCACTGGAAGCGGAAATGCCCTGAATATTTGGTGGATAAGAAGGATGGCAAAGTGAACAAGGGTATATTTGATATACAGGTTATTGATGTGTGCCTTACTAGTGTTTATAGTAGCCCCTGAGTATTTGATACTTGTTCGGTTGCTAAGATTAGTAACTCGAAACAGGAGTTACAGAATAAACAGAGACTAGTTGAAGGGGAAGTGACGATGAGTGTTGGAAGTAGTTCCAAGATTGATATGATCATCATCGCACACTCCCTATACTTTCGGGATTAGTGTTAAACCTAAATAAATGTTATTTGGCGTTTGCTTGAGCATGAATATGATTTGATCATGTTTATTGCAATACGGTTATTCATTTAAAGTCAGAGAATAATTGTTATTCTGTTTACATGAATAAAACATTCAAATGGTCATACACCCAATGAAAATAGTTTGTTGGATCTTGATCATAGTGATACACATATTCATAATATTGATGCCAAAAGATGCAAAGTTAATAATGATAGTGCAACTTATTTGTGGCACTGCCGTTTGGGTCATATCGGTGTAAAGCGCATGAAGAAACTCCATAAAGATGGATTTTCGGAATCACTTGGTTATGAATCATTTGATGCTTGCGAACCGTGCCTTTTGGGCAAGATGACTAAAACTCCGTTCCCCGGAACAATGGAACGAGCTACTGACTTATTGGAAATAATACATATCGATGTATGCGATCTGATGAGTGTTAAGGCTCGCGGCGTGTATCGTTATTTTCTGACCTTCACAGATGATTTGAGCAGATATGGGTATATCTACTTGATGAAACATAAGTCTGAAACATTTGAAAAGTTCAAAGAATTTCAGAGTGAAGTGGAAAATCATCGTAACAAGAAAAATAAAGTTTCTACGATCTGATCGTGGAGATGAATATTTGAGTTACGAGTTTGGTCTTCATTTGAAACAATGTGAAATAGTTTCACAACTCACGCCACCTGGAACACCACAATGTAATGGTGTGTCCGAACATCGTAATCGTACTTTACTAGATATGGAGCGATCTATGATGTCTCTTATCGGTTTACCACTATCGTTTTGGGGTTATGCATTAGAGACAGCTGCATTCACGTTTAATAGGGCACCATCTAAATCCGTTGAGACGACACCGTATGAACTATGGTTTAGCAGTAAACCTAAGCTGTCGTTTCTTAAAGTTTGGAGTTGCGATGCTTATATGAAAAAGGTTTTCAACCTGATAAGCTCGAACCCAAATCGGAGAAGTGCGTCTTCATAGAATACCCAAAGGAAACTGTTGGGTACACCTTCTATCACAGATCTGAAGGCAAAACATTTGTTTCTAAGAATGGATCCTTTCTAGAGAAGGAGTTTCTCTTGAAAGAAGTGAGTGGGAGGAAAGTAGAGCTTGATAAGGTAATTTGTACCTTCTCCCGAACTGGAAAGTAGTTCATCACAGAAATCAGTTCTAGTGATTCCTACACCAATTAGTGAGGAAGCTAATGATGATGATCATGAAACTTCAGATCAAGTTACTACAAAACCTCGTAGGTCTTCCAAAGTACAGTCCGCACCAGAGTGGTACGGTAATCCTGTTCTAGAAGTCATGTTACTAGACCATGATGAACCTACGAACTATGAGGAAGTGATAATGAGCCCAGATTCCGCGAAATGGCTTGAGGCCATGAAATCTGAGATGGGATCCATGTATGAGAACAAAGTGTGGACTTTGTTGGAGTTGCCCGATGATCGGCAAGCCATATTGTATAAATGGATCTTCAAGAGGAAGACAGATGCTGATAGTAGTGTTACTATCTACAAAGCTCGACTTGTCACAAAAAAGGTTTTTTGACAAATTCAAGGTGTTGACTACAATGAGATTTTCTCAACTGTAGCGATGCTTAAGTCTGTCCGAATCATGTTAGCAATTGCCACATTTTATGAAATCTGGCAAATGGATGTCAAAACTGCATTCCTTAATGGTTTTCTTAAAGAAGAGTTGTATATTATGCAACCAGAAGGTTTTGTCAATCCTAAAGGTACTAATAAAATGTGCAAGCTCCAGCGATCCATCTATGGACTGGTGCAAGCATCTCAGAGTTGGAATATACGCTTCGATAAGTTGATCAAAGCATATAGTTTTATACAGACTTGCGGTGAAGCCTGTATTTACAATAAAGTGAGTGGGAGCACTACCGCCTTTCTGATAAATATATGTGAGTAACATATTGTTGATCAGATGTAGAATTTTTCTGGAAAGCATAAAGGAGTATTTGAAAGGAGTTCTTTACAAGAAAGACCTCAGTAAAGCTACTTACATATTGAGCATCAAAATCTATTGAGATAGATCAAGACGCTTGATAAGTTTTTCAATAAGTACACACCTTGTCAAGATTTTGAAGTCGTTCAAAATGGAACAATCAAAGAAAGAGTTCTTGCCTGTGTTGCAAAGGTATGAAATTGAGTAAGACTCAAATCCCGACCACGGCATAAAATAGAAAAAAGAATGAGAGTCATTCCCTATGCCTCAGTCATAGGTTCTATAAAGTATGCTATGCAATGTATCAGACCTATTGTATACCTTGCTCTGAATTTGGCAAGGGAGTACAATAGTGATCTAGGAGTAGATCACAAAACATTGGTCAAGAATATCCTTAGTGAGGACTAAGGAAATATTTCTCGATTATGGAGGTGATAAAAGAGCCCGTCGTAAAGAGTTACATCGGTGCAAGCTTTTATACCGATCCAGATGACTCTAAGTCTCAATCTGGATACATATTGAAAGTGGGAGCAATTAGCTAGAGTAGATCCATACAGAGCATTGTAGACATAGAATATTTGCAAAATACATACGGCTCTGAATGTGATAGACCTGTTGACTAAGCTTCTCTCACAAGCAAAACATGATCACACCTTAGTACTCTTTGGGTGTTAATCACATAGGCGATGTGAACTAGATTATTGACTCTAGTAAACCCTTTGGGTGTTGGTCACATGACGATGTGAACTATGGGTGTTAATCATATACAGATATGAATATTGGTGTTAAATCACATGGCGATGTGAACTAGATTATTGACTCTAGTGCAAGTGGGAGACTGAAGGAAATATGCCCTAGAGGCAATAATAAAGTTATTATTTATTTCCTTATTTCATGATAAATGTTTATTATTCATGCTAGAATTGTATTAACCGGAAACATGATACATGTGTGAATACATAGACAAACTTAATGTCACTAGTATGCCTCTACTTGACTAGCTCATTAATCAAAGATGGTTATGCTTCCTAACCATAGACATGAGTTGTCATTTGATTAACGGGATCACATCATTAGTAGAATGATGTGATTGACATGACCCATTCCGTTAGCTTAGCACTTGATCGTTTAGTATGTTGCTATTGCTTTCTTCATGACTTATACATGTTCCTATGACTATGAGATTATGCAACTCCCGTTTACCGGAGGAACACTTTTTGTGCTACCAAATGTCACAACGTAATTGGGTGATTATAAAGGAGCTCTACAGGTGTCTCCGAAGGTACATGTTGAGTTGGCGTATTTCGAGATTAGGATTTGTCACTCCGATTGTCGGAGAGGTATCTCTGGGCCCTCTCGGTAATGCACATCACTATAAGCCTTGCAAGCAATGTGACTAATGACTTAGTTGCGGGATGATGCATTACATAACGAGTAAAGAGACTTGCCGGTAACGAGATTGAACTAGGTATTGAGATGCCGATGATCGAATCTCGGGCAAGTAACATACCGATGACAAAGGGAACAACGAATGTTTTTATGTGGTTTGACCGATAAAGATCTTCGTAGAATATGTGGGAGCCAATATGAGCATCTAGGTTCCGCTATTGGTTATTGACCGGAAACGTGTCTCGGTCATGTCTACATTGTTCTCGAACCCGTAGGGTCCGCACGCTTAAGGTTTCGATGACAGTTATATTATGAGTTTATGAGTTTTGATGTACCGAAGGAGTTCGGAGTCCCGGATGAGATCAGGGACATGACGAGGAGTCTCGAAATGGTCGAGACGTAAAGATCGGTATATTGGACGACTATATTCGAAGTTCGGAAAGGTTCCGAGTGATTCAGGTATTTTTCGGAGTACCGGAGAGTTACGGGAATTCGTCGGGTAGTATATGGGCCTTATTGGGCCATACGGGAATAGAGGAGAGAGGCCAAAAGGAAGGAGGCCTGCGCCCCCCCTCTGGTCCGAATTGGACAAGGGGCGCAGCCCCCTTTTCCTTCTTCCTCTCCCCTCTTTCCCCTTCTCCTACTCCAACAAGGAAAGGAGGAGTCCTACTCCCGGTGGGAGTAGGACTCCCCCCTTGGCGCGCCCTCCTCTAGGTCGGCCGCCTCCCCCCCCCCCCTTGCTCCTTTATATACGGGGGCAGGGGGCACCTCTAGGCACAACAACACAAGTTGATCTTCGTGATCGTTCCTTAGCCGTGTGCGGTGCCCCCTCCATCATATTCCACCTCGGTCATATCGTTGCGGTGCTTAGGCGAAGCCCTGCATCGGTAGAACATCATCATCGTCACCACGCCGTCGTGCTGACGGAACTCATCCCCGACACCCTGCTGGATCGGAGTCCGGGGATCGTCATCGAGCTGAACGCGTGCTGAACTCGGAGGTGCCGTACGTTCGGTACTTGGATCGGTCGAATCATGAAGACGTACGACTACATCAACCGCATTTTCATAACGCTTCCGCTTACGGTCTACGAGGGTACGTGGACAACACTCTCCCCTCTCGTTGCTATGCATCAACATGATCCTTGCGTGTGCGTAGGAATTTTTTTGAAATTACTACGTTCCCCAACAATTAGGCCATCGGGGAGAAGAGGAGGCACGCCAAGGGAGGAGCCCCCCCCCCTGGAGTCCGAATTGGACTAGGGGAGGGATGGCGCCCCCTTGCCCTTTCCTACTCCCTCTCCCTTTCCCTCTTTCCCACTCCGGAAAAAGGAAAGGGGAATCCTACTAGGACTTGGGAGTCCTAGTAAGACTCCCCACACTTGGCTCGCCCCTAGGGGGCGGCCTCCTCCTCCCCTCCTTTATCTTTATATACGGGGGCTGGGGGCACCCCATAGCACATCAACTGTCCCTTAGTCATGTGCGGTGCCCCCCTCCATAGTTTACCACCTTGGTCATATTGTCGTAGTGCTTAGGAGAAGCCCTGCGTGGATCACATCACCAACACCGTCGCCACGCTGTTATGCTGACGGAACTCTCCCTCGACCCTCTACTGGATCAAGAGCTCGAGGGACGTCATCGTGCCAAACGTGTGCTGAACACGAAGGTGTCGTACATTCGGTACTTGGATCGGTTGGATCGTGAACATATTCGACTACATCAATCGCGTTACTAAACGCTTCCTCTTTCGGTCTACGAGGGTACGTGGATACACTCTCCCGTCTCGTTGTTGTGCTTCTCCTAGATAGATCTTGTGTGATCGTAGGAATTTTTTTGAATTACTATGTTCCCCAACAAAGACCATCTCTAAGCTAGTTGGTCAGAAAATATTTCACTTTACCCAAAGACAAGAATGAGTTAGAAAAGATGTGGAGAGGGCATTCAGAGTGCTCGGGGCCCATTGAAGTTGTTCGTAGACCTACTAAACAATGGGATCCAGAGACCTTGTGGGAGGTGATGACATGTTGTGTGATCTCACACAACATGATAGTGGAGGATGAGGGTGAAAATGTTGCCGCGGGTCTAGAATTTGAAAACGTGGGTGATCATATCCAACTTTCAGATCAGAATTCAGCCACATTTAATGAGTTTGTTCAAATGCATCAATAAATTTGTCATCAAGCAACTCATGAGCAGCTCAAGAAGGATTTTATTGAGTATTTGTGAGCGGTTAAAGGGGACAACTAGAACATATGTGTAATTGAATTCAAGTTTGAACTATTTTAAAAAACTTAGTTGGATTGTAATATTTAAATTAGAACTATTGTCGCATTTGAATATTTTCAATCATGTATGATTTGACATGCTGTTATTTTGAGCTCGTGGATTTAAAAAAGGAAAGAGGCGGAAGTTTTAGGGGATGCTTGGGCCGAGTTTGTGAGGTCTGATTGGGTGGCAATTTTATTTTCGGGCAGTGGCCGGGAAGGCCGCCCAGACGTTTGGACCGATATGCGGGGGGGGGGGGGGGGGGGGGGCTACAGTTGGATGCTTTTACCCTCCCTAATTTGATCCTACGATGTGATGATCGGGCCATCCTTAGACGTGAACTCCTCCACCAGATCTGTGCCCCTATCACCTGGCTGCCAATAAAAGTTTCGGGGAGCGTATACCCATTGTCCATGAAGACAAGATGATGCGTGTTGTTGTGCAGATATTTTGTAAATAATTTAGTAATATTTGATTGTATGAATACGAATATTTGGAGTATAATACAAGAAGTAGAACTAAAAATACATGTAATTTGCTATGTTTAACTATTGTATAGTTGTTTATATTTGTAAATACCAATAGGAATAATAAAATAAAAATTCCAATGCATGTTAAAGTGGGTGTTTTCCTATACATGGATGTATGTCGATACGAGTCATTTTTCATGCATGCTATATGTGGAGCCTAGCTCAGATGGTTAGATTCTTTGTGGTGGAACTATCCATTAGGGTTCAAGTCTTAGACTTGGCACTGGTGCTTGCATTTTTTTTAATTTATTTCAGGCTTTCCGACAATATTCATTCAGTGGGAGTTTTTAACTATGAAGGCAACTGTGCTGCCTTCGTCAATCTCAGGATGATATGCCGGCTCAATCTTTCGAAGATACTCATAAGAGTCGGTTGTGCGTGCGTGCACACGTTCATAGAGATAGATGTGTGCGCATGTATGAGTGTCTGCGTTTGTATTGAGTTAGAAAAAAATAGTTGGGAAATTAGTTGTGTACGTACACTGAAATATTCCGCAAAATAATTGGTGTCACATGGGATAGGACATGTCATGCATCCGTAATACTATCACCCCCCCCCCCCCCCCCCCCCCCCCCCCAAAAAAAATGAAATGTATTCCACGTTACCACCACGGCACCACCCCACGTTGTCATAATCGAGGTCCATCCTCCACCTCACAGATCGTTCCGACCTGCCGCAGCCGCTGCGGCCATTGATGCGCAAAATTATCTCATCCTCCCAGCTAAACAGGTCAATTATTTGCTCGTGGGTCGCCGGCCTGAGCTGGTATCATATGAGTTAGTTGTGTGAATCATTGTACGCCTCCGTAAGCCATCTGTCCACGACAACTCTCCTTGCCTACCTTCTCGTCACCTTCCTCAGTTAGCAGCCGCGAGCAAGCAATGCCAATACATACATGCACTTGGTGTATTCGCGAGCTGGTTTATCTGCGCCTGCGCGAGAGGGAGAGTAGAAGCTCCGACCTTGCTAATGGCAATGCCATGGGAGATGGTGGTGTGCATAGCGGGCAACGTGTGGGTGCTGCTCGACGGCTGGATCTCCGTCTGCTTCCTGGCCGCGGACGAGGCCGCCCGCCTCCTCCGGTCGGCTACCGATTGATCATTGATGATCAGGATAACCAGAGGTACATTATTTGTTGCGTGCATAGATTGATCCTTTCTTCTTCAAGCAATGTTTGTTGCCTCTTTTCATGCATTCCTAAAGCCATGCCCAAAGATTGCCCTCACTTTTAAGTGGATTCTCACCTGTTTGAACAGGTTTCTTCCATATCATAAAAGTGAGTTGGCACCCGAAAATACGGAGGCTAATGAGTGTTTAGCTTTACACTTCCTCCGTAAGCTACACCAAAAAACGTCTTATATTTGTGACGGAGGGAGTATTTATCAAGTAGGACGCAGAGTTTCTGAGCCCGAGCTCAAATGAGCTCGGGTGAACAGTAAAATGAAAAAAACTGATTTTTTTTATGACAAACATTGACAAAAGTTTCAACTGCTTGCAAAAAATCGTCATGGAATCACATTCCTAGAAGGCGCGGCAAAAAAACAAAATCGGTACTATGAAAATGCTAGTTTCAAAAGCATTTGGGAGCACTGAATTTTTTTGCCACGCCTTACTGGAATGTTCCATGACGATTTGTTTCAAGCATATGAAACTTTTGCCAATGTTTGTCACAAAAAAAATCAGTTTTTTAATATATATTTTTACTGTTCATCGAGCTCATTTGAGCTTGGGAGCAGAAGGACACTTTCGTATCAAGTACTCATATCTAGGACTGCCATTACATCATGATAAACTAAAAAGAGATCTTTGGCCAATGGTAGATAAGATGCTAGCTTGAACAACTAGGCGGGGAGGAAAACTCCATTCCTATGAAGGGAAGTTAATGTTGATAAGATCCTACTTGGCCAACATTCTCATTTACATGTTGTCATTTTTTTAAATTCCCAAAATGGACCATTCAACTAGTTTATGCACACATGGCTAACTACGTGTGGAGTGATGCTGAAGAAACCACAAAATCCACTTGTCAAATTGGCCATATATGTGCATAAGAAAGAATACGAAGGTTTATGTGTACCAAACTTGCAAAACCTGAATTTTGCCCTATTGGATCTTGGATTAAATGGTACATTGTTGGGGAGGGACCTCAACGGAAATTAGCTATTGAGGATACATACAATACCAGAAACCCTAACATCTAGTGTTTTCATGGGAAGGTGCGGCATAATTGGCATCTAATGCAGTTAACATGGGGTTCAAATGACATGTAGGAAGATATATGGTTTGGCTACTCGACTTTAGCCACTCAATGTTGGTACATCTACTTCGTAGCGAATGAACAATCTAAAACTTTAGTTGAGTTGTGGGACGGTAGTGATTTGAATTGCGCTTTTAGGAGAACCTTCACAGGTAGTTGCTCCCAGTTGATAAGGATAGTTAAGTCTAAGAGGTGTTCCACCTTAAGGTGCCTCCCAAGATTTAGGTGTTTGTGTTTGTTTTAACTTTGGACATTATGATTAAGGTGTTTTTGTAGTAGTTGCATCAAAACAAGCTTATGACTAGAAACAACTTAAGGAGAATATGGATTGCTAACCCACTTGAATGTCTCACATTACATTGATATTGAGTATGTGATCATATGTTAGTGAATGCATTCTTGTCGGGGTTTCAGGGGATGAGGGTAAAGAAGTTTTTTACATTAATGTTCATAATTTGGAGTTTGTACAAATAGCGTCTCAACGGATAACCGGTGAATCTTTTAATCAATTTAAGTTAGTTTCTACAACAATTTTGTGTGGATTGTGGAATTTTAAGAATGACCTGGTCTCTAACAGGAAATGTTGGTTAAATACAAAGTATGTCTAGAGCATGGTGTTATTATGTTAGAGAAATTGTCAAGTATCTTCTCAATGAGTTGGAGGGAGGAAAATTGGTGGAGCAATTCATGGTGTTGCTACTCTATAACCTGAAGATGATGCTGCCACTGGAACCAACCTCTAGAGGTGGAACAATGTGAACTATGTGCTTTCTTCGTAATCCAATGTTGGAGGTACACTTCACGGCGCGAGAATCACATTCTAATATCTCGAGAAGCACCCCACAGATGGTGATTCAAGCCATGTCCTTATATGAGAGAACCGGGGCTTTGGAACTTCGCCCCACTAGTAGAGTACACTTTTAGTTTGTACTTTGTGTTTTGTACCACCTATACACAAATTGTTTTGACCGTTCTTTTAATTTCCCAATGGTACCCGTAAGGGATGTTCCTTTTGGAGGTATGATAGTGTGACCAATTGGTTTCCTTTCAATGAAATGGAGTCATGCATGACGGGGAGAACACACCACCAGTGGCGAACGAAGAACGACTATAAGTAGCAGACGTAAGTGGTGAGTGGATGCACTTGCGAGCCACTCATGTATATATTACCAGTGGTGGGAATATATTCCTACCCGGCACTAGTATCATTGCCCAAGTCAAAATAATTGTTCTCCTTCAGTGTTATGCCAGTGTTTAATATCATGATAGCATTTTGTAGATGACATCTCATCACATTACATGACAAAGATAAATTGATGTATCAACATTCAATAATGCATCCATATAACGAAATTGCAATACATGCATAACATTACATTGATACTCATGATTACATGCATGCAATCCCACTTTTCATTTCGGAGATAAAACATTCTGAATTTTGAAATATGAAAGTTTCCTACTGACATCATCTATTATATCCTTATCTACATGCATGTATATATGATTTTTTTAGTAAGGAGATTGAAACCTCTGACCCCTGCATCATTGTGATGCACACAACCATTTTTCTTAAAGTTGATGCAATACAATGAGGCCAAACACATCAACAAATAGAGTACATAACTTAGATAACTACGACATGCCATTACAAGATATGAAATTAACACCTACGACTAAGTATGACTTATTACACAACAACGTCTTCAAGAAGGGATACACGCCCTTGTCCCGTCCTCGCCACGTTCGGCCAAAGACAACCAAGACAAGGATCTTTCATCCTGATTGTTGAGACTAACTAGTGAAAGCTAGCAAACAGCGAGTAGGCGTCACCTTCATCAAGGTAACGACACAAGTTCATCGATGTTGAGTCCGATCAATTAGGGGCACAACACGGGTTTTCACCCTAGAATTGAAGCAATGCTCGAGTCACCTTCTTTATGATCTCCCAATAGTCACGTCCACTAATACACCACGACCGGTACGGCCCTAGCGGATGGTGTGATGACTAGTAGAGCATTCTGCACTATATCTAAATGAGTAACGTTCGTATGTTTTTTGCGAATAGGACCCATAACTATGTTGAAATTATGCAGTGGTACAACACAAACCCATAAAAGTAGAGAATTCCAGGCAGAACCATGGGGAAGCAACCCAGCACGGGATGAGGGCGCGCCGCTGCCATCGCTCTCTCCCGAAGCCAACGATAACCTTGGTTATGCGCATGGATTATTGACAGTGGGAAGTCTCCATCATCGGCCGAGTAGGACCAGCATGCAAGAGAGAAGCCACACTGGCATTGCATCACCACTTGCGCTGGTTTCATGAACCACGAACGCGTCGAGGAGTCGTCACCAACGAGAGCCAACAAATTCAAGGTCCAGAAGATGCAAAGAAGCCCATCGACGCCGAACGCTAACACACCACTGCACTAGCTTCCACCAACCTCATTGCCGCCTCTGAGGAAAACACCGAGATGAGGCTAAGATCGAGGAAGACTTATTCATTGTGCCGCCGCTGCCAACATCAAAACATTGACACCTGAAACACTATCCCTAGTATGTACAGACCGAGGGCACAAATCCAGGGCTCCCCAAATCTCCCACTGCTGCATCAGCCGGCGAAGAGGGGAGGGGCCCACGGCATGGCCGACGGCTAACCAAGGGAACTTCTCCGCCTCCCTTTAGCCTCTTGCATGAACGAACCGCTGCTGCGAAAGAAAAGCAACGCCGGTCTGCTACTACATTGCATTCTTTAAAAATATATTATAAATTGATTTTTTTATCGATATTACAAACTAAGTTGGGCATGACAGAGCCAAGCAACGTCAAAACTAAGGAAAAACAATAAAAAGAAAGAATTAGGGAAAAATAATAAATACCTTTTTTGGAAAAAATAATAAACACTTGGCCTAACAAAACTGTACACGCGAGGAAGAATGGGACAGGACACATGGACCGCCAGTCGTCGAGGTGCTCCGCAGGTCTGAAGTGGGGACCCCAAGCGTGCACGTCTCGCATGCTCGCATAGATCCAGATCACTCTGGAAGCCTGCAAGCATCCAGTCAAACACCATCCCATTTCATTTCGCAAATGTTCGGCCAAGCCATTTTTTCAGGCCCACGTTTCTTCTCCCCGTCGGCACCTCGCGGCGCACTCTCAGGCGACCACGCGACCAACGCATCCCGCGCCAGTCCCACCGCAAGCACCTCGACGCCTCGACACGTCTCTCCTCTCTACAAGTACTCGCGGCGCCATAAATTAAAGGCATTAAATTATTGCGCATCGCCGAGAGAGAAAAAAAAAAGGAAGACCGTCGCAGAGGAAGAGGAGCACGCGAACCGAACCGAGCCTCGCGCCATGGCGGGAGTAGCGTCCCTCAACGCCGTGTCCCTGTTCGCGCCGTCGCCCCAGGCCCCGGGGGCGACCGCCGCCCGCGGCCGCCTCCTCGTCCCGGCGGCCCGTCGCTTCCCGTCGCTGCGGGCCGCGCGGCGCGTCGTCGCGGCGCGGGCGGCGCCCGTGGACGCCGACGACGAGTGGGGGAAGGAGCCGGCGGTGGGAGGGACGGCGGTGGCGGAGGCGCCCTCGGAGGCGGCCGCGGCCGCGAGCGAGGTGGCGGCGCTCAAGCTGAAGCTCAAGGCGGCGCTGTACGGGACGGAGCGCGGCCTGCGCGCGTCCAGCGAGACGCGGGCGGAGGTGGTCGAGCTCATCACGCAGCTCGAGGCGCGCAACCCCACGCCGGCGCCCACCGAGGCGCTCACCCTCCTCAACGGCAAGTGGATCCTCGCGTAAGCCTTCGGCCACCCCTCGCTCCGTTCCTTGCTTCGTTTATTAATCTACTCATTATGCGATTGTAATTTGCGTAGTGCGTAGTTCCATTCCTACTGGTTTAGCTAGGGTCGGTGGAACTGATCCGATGGATTCTAAACCACATGGATCAAAGCTGATAAGTCCATATATATAGAAAAGGGGGACATGATTTGGTGTGTTTTAGATTGTCTTTTTCTGTCCCAATTGGAAATTCGGATAGCTTGCAAGTATATGGTCCACGGTATATTGCAATCGCACTTATTTACAAGTTTCTCTTGATTGCTTGAAAAAATAAATAGTTATATGCAATTTTATGAATGTTTTTGTTATTTTAGGGATGACATGTTAAGGATATGGCTGAGTTGGTTAGTTGTCATGCTCAAATAACTGATGTGGCTGACTTCTATTTCCTTAGTATTGTGAGAAAAAAGAAATATAACCTCCGTTGTTTTAGAAATTTAGAGTTATTCAAGACAGACATCATAGTTCACATCAGTGATCTGTGGTGTGATATTTTTGGTAAAAAAAATATTCTAGAGAATAGGCAAATTGATGTGCAAGAATTTTCAAAAGCCAACAGGTCTAATTCGTTTGGTAAATATTATGTTTGCATGATGTGCTTGCCACATGCTCCTCTATGCTTTCAGATATGTTTGTTTAAGTTATGTCAAAACTGGATGTTTAGTTTTGGCATTTTTTTCTTGCTTATTTGTTCGGTAGGAGAACTATAGCTATATCTAATATTTTACTCTAGCACTTAAGGTAAACCTTTTAAGTAATCAATTTGGAGTGCTAAACTTAGCCGTCTGAAATCCCTGGAACAGACTTTGCTATTAAACAGAAGTATGTGTATAAGGGACTAGTAAAACATAACATTCTGGTAGCTGTTGCTATCGTTTAGTTGAGGATATGCCAATCGTTTCTTTGTCATTTAACGTGCTCTCAACATCATTAAAACCACTTCAGCACGTATCTGAATGGGATGCATTTTTTTAGTATAACCGGGCGGGATGCTGAAGTAGTCCATGGTAGTGAAACTCTTCTTCTGTGGAATTACAGCGTCTTCGTTTAATTGTGGAGATTGATTGATTAGGTGACTGCAGGTACACATCATTTTCGCAATTGTTCCCACTGTTGGGGTCTGGAAGGCTACAAGCTCTTGTCAAGGTGGACGAAATATCACAGACTATTGATTCCGAGAACTTTGGGGTGCAGAACTGCATCAAGTTTTCAGGACCTTTGGCGTCAACTTCAGTGTCCACCAATGCCAAATTTGAAATTAGAAGCCCCAAACGTGTACAGGTGTGATTCTCCTGTCCCAACTGAGTAGTCATTTGGTATATATCTTAAAGCATTGTATCATGTCTATCTTGGCATTTCCTGAATGGCAATGAAATTTTAGTAAAATTGATAACATTGACAGAATGAGCATCGTTTTTCAAGGTTTAGGCTCTCAAGTACAGTAACCTTTTTTTTACAAAAATGCGCAGTTTTCAGGCATTTCTGTAGGTACTACAGCATTATTGCATTTTCAGTTGCTGCTCAGTCATTCTATCGACTAGTTCTGATGTACGCGTTAACAAAACATTATTCAATCTCAATGGTAAAAATAAGGGAGGAAACATAGAAATGGATTATTCATGGATTGTTTCTGAATCATGGGCAACGTAAGGGGAACAATTCATGGTGTTAAAGTAGCTGCTAAAGCCAGGAAAGTCACGGTGATAAGTGATAACACATGTGTGGTTACTGGAGAAGCATGTTTGCCCTTTGCTTGCTAACTGATTAGATTTTTTGCATTGCTCAGTCCCTAGGTGCCAGTAGGGCTTTTGGACACTGTTAGATTCATTGTTAGGTTGTGAAATCCAGTGCAACTAGAACCCACCAATCTGCATGAAACACTCTTTAACAATGATGAGATGAACACACATGAATTTAAACAGGACAAGAAAGCCCGGGCATATGCAATATGTTCGCTTAAAATGTCCGTCTGGTAAGTTAATATTTTAAGTGTTTGCAGATGCACCTCTTTCTCCACCCACCTACAGTATTTAATCATCACCACAAGTATAGCCAGTTTTGGTAAGTGCTTCAGCATAGCTCACATAGTCCTCATTGTGTTCAGATCAAATTTGAAGAAGGCATCATCGGCACTCCACAGCTGACTGATTCCATCGTACTGCCAGAGAAGTTTGAATTCTTTGGACAGAACATTGACCTGAGCCCGTTGAGCGGCATATTTACTTCGATCGAGAACGCAGCGTCCTCCGTCGCCAAGACCATCTCCGGTCAGCCTCCGCTGAAGATTCCTTTCAGGAGCGAGAGCGCTGGGTCCTGGCTGCTCACAACCTACCTTGATGCTGAGCTTAGAATCTCAAGAGGAGACGGCAGCAGCATCTTTGTGCTGTTCAAGGAAGGAAGCTCGCTCTCAATATAGGCCAAGCGTACCTATTCTCTGAATAGAATTTGACATGGAGAAAGGGAATCCAATAGATAGTTGTTGTGCCTATTTTCTTATATCCTGAATTCGTGTGTTTATAGTTTGTCCGTGCCAGTGTGTGGGTGTGATGTATATGTAGCTGAACGAACTGCCATATGCCTTTGTAAGCCTTTGGCCGTACTAGTTTCGGTAGACTGTGGAATACAAAGATACCCTAAGTTCTTGTAAAAATGCTAAGTATGAAAAATGGCTGAAGCTCCTTCTCTATGGTAGTTACCTCGAACAGTCGGCCTAGTCCGAAGCTCATTGCTATGTTGCGTCTCCCTTTGCTGTTACTAGTACATAATTTCTTTGTTCTTGTAATAAAACTTAACCATGGTTGCTGGTATTCGCTCCTGTTATTTGCTCCTGTCGTGCTGCACACCTGCAGACGCAACGGTGCCCTCCTTCCTCCCTCCCCTCCGAACTCCCGTGACTCCATGAGCGAGCATCACTTCTCGGAGCCTCGGATAGTGTGATCTCTGCGCCACCTTCACAAAAGCATCTTCAAAATAGCAAAGCCCCTAGCAGCTGCAAAGCCTCACCCAACCAGAGTGCTTTCACCTCATACCTCCCTCCCTACAGAATCCCAGCTTGTGTGATCTCTGCGCCACCTTCACACGCCATCCTCGAAATAGCAAGCACCTCACACCTGCGAAACCTCACCTAGCTAGCGTGCCATCCCCTGCGAGCTTCCTTCCCCGCTGTGCAGGCTAGAGCTGCGTCTTGTACTGTCGTTGGTGTCGCCTTCAAGCATGTAATTATGGAAAGCAGCGCTACTATCTGGAACACTGGACTGGTGCTTCTTGGGAGCGGGCAGATGGGTTGAGTGAAGGCGGTGGACGGTTAAACGACAGGCCTCTGCAGAGGAACTGAACCGGGCTGGACGTGGGCCTTGTTTCTTTCTGACTGATTCGAGCGTTCTCTTCGGTGTAAAAGATCACGGTGCTGCTTCAAATAAGTCGTCTTGGTCCTTGCACAAGTCTGCCAAGCTTTCTCGCAACAGAACAAGTTTTCTTGGGCAGCAATACTACGATTTTTGCAACGACTACAGCCGGATCCACGGTGGAAGCAAGAGGCCCGTAACGCCGTGGAGGTTATTTCTGAAGGCGGAATTAACAATACAGCTGAGCTGGGCACGTACATGGCTTCTGGTACAGTTAGCGATCCACGGGGCAATCGACTGTGTCCTGAAAGTGCTGTGTTACACAGCACTTTCCCTTTTAAAAAAACAGCATTTTGTACGGACTGAGAGATTCCTTGGCTTGTTGTATTGACTTGGAGCTGAGAGGCACGCCTCCCCGCAGCCGCTCTGTGCTGCTGCCTTTTTCTCTTCTAGTCCTACACGAGGAGAGCATTTGCGTGTCCACCAGCACGGCTATGTAAACCAGCTTTTGCCGGTCCGTTCGTTTACTGGAAACGGAAGAGCAGTCCACACAAACGAGCTTTCTCTCGACTGCTTGCCTGTTACGGTTTGTTTGTTTGCTGGAAGCGGAAAGCAGCTCGCATCACACAGAAGAGCTTTCTCTCCTGCTTCTGCCTTCTCTGCCCAGTCGACCTTCGATGTATGTACTCCGTATGTGGCTAAGATGAAAACCCACATAGTCAATTCCAAAAACTTGCATAATTAGCTAATCTTTTTTGCTAAGTGAGCTGCCACTGCTGCTCAGTTACTTTGAGCGGGCATCACTTCTCAGAGTCTCGGCCAGTGTGATCTCTGCGCCACCTTCACAAAAGCATCCTCAAAATAGCAAGCCCCGAGTACCTGCATGCTTCCTTCCCTACAGAATACCAGCTTGTGTGATCTCTGTGCCACTGCCACCTTGACACGCCATCCTCAAAATAGCAAGCACCTCATGGCATCTTCAAAGCTGACCGCAAACCACACACTGCATCAGTCCGCCGACCAGAGAGACCACACGGATACAGGAGCCAAACATCCAACTGTAGCCACATGCATTTCAAACCAGATATTAACTAACCGGGCAAATTACATCAAACACGAGAAAATAACACAAATCATTCGTAAATAGCATGCAAATATGTCTAGTACAACGATAATCCGAATTCAATGAGATTAACCAGTTGTTCAACAAATATTTTATGGATGGATCATGTTATCTCACAAATATTGTCCCTTAAACTTCATCCAACAATGTATGTGCATGAATGGTTTGCCCTCTGACATTTAGTACCGTGGCAGCGCGTATAGGCTACACAACATGGAGAGCAACAAGAAGCAAAACTTACAATCTCCATGGTTACCAGGCGCAATACGGTTATTCATTTAAGGAGAATAATGGTTACTCTGTTTATTTGAATAATACCTTCAATGGTCTTGCACCTAAAATGAATGGTTCATTGAATCTCGATTGTAGTGATACACATGTTCATGCCAAAGATATAAGATAGTAATGATAGTACCACATACTTGTGGCACTGCCATTTCAGTCATATTGGTATAAAACGCATGAAGAAGCTCCATGTTGATGGATCTTTGGACTCACTCATTTTGAAAAGATTGAGACATGCGAACCATGTTTATTGGTATATATGCATGAAGAAACTCCATACAGATGGATCGTTTGGACTTACTTGATTTTGAATCACTTGAGACATGCAAATCATACCACATGGGAAAGATGACTGAAAGGCCTCGTTTTCAGTGAGATGAAACCAGAGAGCAACTTGTTGGAAGTAATACATTTGATGTGTGCAATCCAATGAGTGCTAAGGCACGCAGTGAATATCGTTATGCTCTTACTTCACAGATGATTTGAGTAGATTCTAAGTATATTTACTTGATGAAACACGAGTCTGAATTATTGAAAGGTTCAAGCAATTTCAGAGTGAAGTTGAAGATCGTCGTGGCAAGAGGATAAAATGTCTATGATATGATCATAGAGATGAACATCTGAGTTACGAGTTTGGTACACAATTAATACCTTGTGGAAATTGTTTCACAACTAATACCGCCTGGAACACCATAGTGTGATGGTGTGTCCTAACATCATAGTTGCACCCTATTGGATATGGTGCATACCATGATGTCTCTTATCGAATTACCACTATCGTTTATGGGTTTAGGCATTAGAGACAACCGCATTCACTTTAAATAGGGCACCACCTAATTCTGTTGAGATGACACCGTATGAACTATGGTTTAGAGAAACCTAAGCTGTCATTTCTTAAAAGTTTGGGGCTGCGGCGCTTACGTGAAAAAAGTTTTAGCCTGATAAGCTCGAACCCAAAGTGGATAAATGCATCTTCATAGGACACCCAAAACAGCTAGGTATACCTCCTAATGCAGATCCGGAAGCAAAAGTGATTGTTTCCAGAAACGGGTCCTTTCTCGAGGAAAAGTTTCTCTTGAAAGAATTGAGTGGGAGGATGGTGGAGACTTGATGACGTTATTGAACCATCACTTCAAGTAGTGTGTAGCAGGGCACAGGAAGTTGTTCCTATAGCGCCTACACCAATTGAAGTGGAAGCTGATGATAGCGATCATGAAACTTCAGATCAAGTCACTACCAGACCTCGTAGGTCGACAAGGATGCATACTACTTCAGAGTGGTACGTAATCCTGTCTTGATGATCATGTTGCTAGACAACAATGAACCTACGAGCTATGGAGAAGCAATGGTGGGTCCGGATTCTGACGAATGGCTCGAGGCCATAAAATCCGAGAGGATCCATGTATGAAAACAAAGTATAGACTTTGGAAGAACTACTTGATGGTCGTAAGGCTGTTGGGTATAGATGGATTTTAAAAGGAAGACTGACAATGATGGTAAGTATCACCATTAAGAAAGCTCGACTTGTCGTTAAGATGTTTTTCGACAAGTTCAAGGAGTTGACTACGATGAGACTTTCTCACTCGTAGTGATGCTAAGAGTCTGTTGGAATTATATTAGCAGTTACTGCATTATCTATGAAATCTTGCAGATAGGATGTCAAAACATTGTTTCCTCGACGATTTTCTTGAGGAAAGGTTGTATGTGATACAACCAGAAGGTTTTGTCAATCCTGAAAGATGCTAACAAGTATGCAAAGCTCCAGCAATCCTTCTAAGGACTGGAGTAAGCATCTCGGAGTTGGAATATATGCTTTGATGAGATGATCAAAGATTTTGGGTTTATACAAAGTTTATGAGAAACTTGTACTTCCAAAGAAATGATTGGGAGCACTATAGAATTTCTGATGAGTATATGTTGTTGACATATTGTTGATCAGAAATGATATAGAATTTCTGAAAAGCATATATGGTTATTTGAAAAGTGTTTTTCAATGGAAAACCTTGATTAAGCTACTTGAACATTGAGCATCAAGATCTATAAGGATAGATCAAAAACGCTTAATAGTACTTTCAGATGAACACATACCGTGACAAGATTTTGAAGGACTTCAAAATAGATCGGCAAAGAAGGAGTTCTTGGCTGTGTTATAAGGTGTGAGTATTGAGTAAGACTCAAGACCTGACCATGGCAGAAGAGAGAGAAAGGACGAAGGTCGTCCCCTATGCTTTAGACGTAGGCTCTACAATATGCTATGCTGTGTACCGCACCTGAAGTGTGCCTTGCCATGAGTTAGTCAAGGGGTACAAGTGTGATCCAGGAATGGATCACAGGACAGCGGTCAAGGTTATCCTTAGTAACTAGTGGACTAAGAAATTTTCTCGATTATGAAGGTGAAAATAGAGTTCGTCGTAAAGGGTTACGCCGATGCAAACTTTGACACTAATCTGGATGACTCTGAGTAGTAGACCGGATTTGTATAGTAGAGCAGTTATTTGGAATAGTTCCAAATAGCGCGTGGTAGCTGCATCTAGGAGATGACATAGAGGTTTGTAAAGCACACACTGATCTGAAAGATTCAGACCCGTTGACTAATAAGCTCTCTCACAAGCGAGATATGATCAAACCCAATGGGTGTTGGATTCATTACAAACACATAGTGATGTGAACTAGATTATTGACTCTAGTGCAAGTGGGAGACTGTTGCAAATATGCCCTAGAGGCAATAATAAAATGGTTATTATTATATTTCCTTGTTCATGATAATTGTCTATTGTTCATGCTATAACTGTATTAACTGGAAATCGTAATACATGTGTGAATACATAGACCACAACATGTCCCTAGTGAGCCTCTAGTTGACTAGCTCGTTGATCAATAGATGGTTATGGTTTCCTGACCATGGACATTAGATGTCATTGATAACGGGATCACATCATTAGGAGAATGATGTGATGGACAAGACCCAATCCTAAGCATAGCACAAGGTCGCATAGTTCATTTGCTAAAAGCTTTTCTAATGTCAAGTATCATTTCCTTAGACCATGAGATTGTGCAACTCCCGGATACCATAGGAATGCTTTGGGTGTACCAAATGTCACAAGTAACTAGGTGGCTATAAAGGTGCACTACAAGTATCTCCGAAAGTGTTTGTTGGGTTGGCACAAATCAAGACTGGGATTTGTCACTCCGTGTGACGGAGAGGTATCTCTAGGCCCACTCGGTAATGCATCATCATAATGAGCTCAATTTGACTAAGTAGTTAGTCACGGGATCATGCATTACGGAACGGGTAAAGTGACTTGCCAGTAACGAGATTGAACGAGGGATTGGGATACCGACGATCGAATCTCGGGCAAGTAACGTACCGATTGACAAAGGGAATTGTATACGGGATTGCTTGAATCCCCGACATCGTGGTTCATCCGATGAGATCATCGTGGAACATGTGGGAGCCAACATGGTTATCTAGATCCCGCTATTGGTTATTGGTCGGAGAGCTGTCTCGGTCATGTTTGCATGATTCCCGAACCCGTAGGGTCTACACACTTAAGGTTCGATGACGCTAGGGTTATAAGGAAAGTTTGTACGTGGCTACCGAATGTTGTTCGGAGTCCTGGATGAGATCCCGGACGTCACGAGGAGTTCCGGAATGGTCCGGAGGTGAAGATTTATATATGGGAAGTCATCATACGGTCACCGGAAGTATTCGGGGGTTTGCCGGTATTGTACCGGGACCACCGAAGGGGTTCCGAGGGTCCACCGGGAGGGTCCACCTGCCCCGGAGGGCCCTATGGGCTGTATGTGGAAGGGAACCATCCCCTAAGTGGGCTGAGCGCCATCCCCCCTAGGTCCCATGCGCCTAGGGTTGGGGGAACCCTAAGGGGGGCGCCCCTTTGGCTTGGGGGGCAAGCCCCCTCCCCTTGGCCGCCCCCCCTCTAGATCTCATCTAGAGGGGTCGGCCCCCTTCCCCCTTCGCCCTATAAATAGAGGGAAGGAGGGAGGGTAGCCGGACCACATCCAAGGCGCAGCCCTTCCCCTCTCCAACACCTCCTCCTCCTTCCGCGGTGCTTGGCGAAGCCCTGCCGGAGTACAACACTGCTCCAACACCACCACGCCATCGTGCTGCCGCTGGAGTTGTCTTCCCCAACCTCCCTCTCCCTCCTTGGTGGATCAAGGCATGGGAGACGTCACCGGGCTACACGTGTGTTAAACGTGGAGGCGCCGTTGTTTGACGCTTAGATCGGAATCGACCGCGATCTGAATCGCTGCGTGTACGACTCCTCCAACCGCGTTCTTGTAACGCTTCCGTATCGCGATCTTCAAGGGTATGAAGATACACTCCCCTCCCTCTCGTTGCTAGTCTCTCCACAGATTGATCTTGGTGATGCGTAATTTTTTTTAATTTCTGCAACGATCCCCAACAGTGGCATCATGAGCTAGGTCTATTGCGTAGATTCTATGCACGAGTAGAACACAAGTAGTTGTGGGCATTGGTTTGTTCAATTTGCTTACCGTTACTAGTCCTTTCGACAGTATTGTGGGATGAAGCGGCCCGGACCGACCTTACACGTACGCTTATGTGAGACACGTTCCACCAACCGACATGCACTTGTTGCATAAAGGTGGCTAGAGGGTGCCAGTCTCCCCCACTTTATTTGGATCAGATTCGATGAAAAGGGTCCTTATGAAGGGTAAATAGCAATTGGCATATCACCGTTGTGGATTTTGTGTAGGTAAGAAACATTCTTGCTAGAAAACCATAGCAGCCACGCAAAAGATGCAACAACAATTAGAGGACGTCTAACTTTTTTTTGCAGGGTATTCTATGTGATGTGATATGGCCAAAAAGAATGTGATGAATGTTATGTGATGTATGAGATTGATCATGTTCTTGTAATAGGAATCACGACTTGCATGTCGATGAGTATGACAACCGACCGGAGCCATAGGAGTTGTCTTAATTTATTGTATGACATGCGTGTCATTGAATAACAACATGTAATTACTTTACTTTATTGCTAAACCGTTAGCCATAGTAGTAGAAGTAATAGTTGGCGAGACAACTTCATGAAGATCATGATGATGGAGATCATGGTGTCATGCCGGTGACGAAGGTGATCATGACGTGCCTCAAGATGGAGATCAAAGGCGCAAGATGATATTGGCCATATCATGTCACTTTATGATTTGCATGCGATGTTTGTCATGTTTACATCTTATTTGCTTAGAAAGACGGTAGCATAAATAAGATGATCCCTCATAAAATTTCAAGAAAGTGTTCCCCCTAACTGTGCACCGTTGCGAAAGTTCGCTGTTTCGAAGCACCACGTGATGATCGGGTGTGATAGATTCTAACGTTTGCATACAACGGGTGTAAGCCAGATTTACACATGCAAAATACTTAGGTTGACTTGACAAGCCTAGCATGTACAGACATGGCCTCGGAACACTAGAGACCGAAAGGTCGAATATGAGTCGTATAGTAGATACGATCAACATGATGTTCACCGATGATGACTAGTCCGTCTCACGTGATGATCGGACACGGCCTAGATGACTCGGATCATGGATCACTTAGATGACTAGAGGGATGTCTATCTGAGTAGGAGTTCATTAAATAATCAGATTAACTTAATTATGATGAACATAGTCAAAAGGTCTTTGCAAATTATGTCGTAGCTTACGCTTTAGTTCTACTGTTTAAGATATGTTCCTAGAGAAAATTTAGTTGAATGTTGATAGTAGCAATTATGCGGACTGGGTCCGTAAACTGAGGATTATCCTCATTGCTGCGCAGAAGGCTAATGTCCTTAATGCACCGCTCGGTGTGCTGAACATCAAACGTAGTTTGTGGATGTTGCGAACATCTGACATACACGTTTTGATGACTACGTGATAGTTCAGTGTGTAATGTTAAACGGTTTAGAATTGAGGCACCAAAGACATTTTGAAATGTCGCGGAACATATGAGATGTTCCATGAGCTGAAATTGGGATTTCAGGCTCGTGCCCACATCAAGAGGTGTGAGGCCTCCGACAAGTTTCTTAAGCATGCAAACTAAGGGAGAAAAGCTCAATCGTTGAGCATGTGCTCAGATTGTCTGAGTACTACAATCGCTTGAATTGAGTGGGAGTTATATTCCAGATGAGATAGTGATGGTTCTCCAAAGTCACTGCCACCAAGCTACTAGAGCTTCATGATGAACTATAACATATCAGGGATAGATATGATGATCCTTGAGCTATTCGCGATGTTTGACACCGCGAAAGTAGAAA
This sequence comes from Triticum aestivum, assembly GCF_018294505.1. Taxonomy (NCBI): domain Eukaryota; kingdom Viridiplantae; phylum Streptophyta; class Magnoliopsida; order Poales; family Poaceae; genus Triticum; species Triticum aestivum. The sequence continues at coordinate 302,153,956 of NC_057807.1, forward strand.
TCAAATAGGAGCATCAATTGTTGATGGTTAGTAAAACCACTAGTTTCAAGAAGGGCAAGGTCAAGAAGGGATACTTCATGAAACGGCAAATCAGTTGCTGCTCTAGTGAAGAAACCCAAGGTTGAACCCAAAACCGAGACTAAGTGCTTCTGAAATGAGGGGAACGGTCACTGAAGCAGAACTACCCTAGGTACTTGGTAGATGAGAAGGCTAGCAAGGTCGACAGAAGTATATTGGATATACATCATATTAATGTGTACTTTACTAGTACTCCTAGTAGCACCAGGGTATTAGATACCGGTTCGGTTGCTAAGTGTTAGTAACTCAAAATAAAAGCTGCAGAATAAACGGAGACTAGCTAAAGGTGATATGACGATATGTGTTGGAAGTGTTTCCAAGGTTGATGTGATCAAGCATTGCATGCTCCCTCTACCATCGAGATTGGTGTTAAACCTAAATAATTGTTATTTGGTGTTTGCGTTAAGCATAGACATGATTGGATTATGTTTATTGCAATACGGTTATTCATTTAAGGAGAATAATGGTTACTCTGTTTATTTGAATAATACCTTCAATGGTATTGCACCTAAAATGAATGGTTCATTGAATCTCGATCATAGTGATACACATGTTCATGCCAAAGATATAAGATAGTAATGATAGTACCACATACTTGTGGCACTTCCATTTTAGTCATATTGGTATAAAACGCATGAAGAAGCTCCATGTTGATGGATCTTTGGACTCACTCGTTTTGAAAAGATTGAGACATGCGAACCATGTTTATTGGTATATATGCATGAAGAAACTCCATACAGATGGATCGTTTGGACTTACTTGATTTTGAGTCACTTGAGACATGCAAATCATACCACATGGGCAAGATGACTGAAAAGCCTCGTTTTCAGTGGGATGAAACAAGAGAGCAACTTGTTGGAAGTAATAAATTTGATGTGTGCAATCCAATGAGTGCTGAGGCACGTAGTGAATATCGTTATGCTCTTACTTCACAGATGATTTGAGTAGATTCTAAGTATATTTACTTGATGAAACACGAGTCTGAATTATTGAAAGGTTCAAGCAATTTCAGAGTGAAGTTGAAGATCGTCGTGGCAAGAGGATAAAATGTCTATGATATGATCATAGAGATGAACATCTGAGTTACGAGTTTGGTACACAATTAATACCTTGTGGAAATTGTTTCACAACTAATACTGCCTGGAACACCATAGTCTGATGGTGTGTCCTAACATCATAGCTGCACCCTATTGGATATGGTGCATACCATGATGTCTCTTATCGAATTACCACTATCGTTTATGGGTTTAGGCATTAGAGACAACCGCATTCACTTTAAATAGGGCACCACCCAATTCCGTTGAGATGACACCGTATGAACTATGGTTTAGAGAAACCTAAGCTGTCGTTTCTTAAAAGTTTGGGGCTGCGACGCTTATGTGAAAAAAGTTTTAGCCTGATAAGCTCGAACCCAAAGAAGATAAATGCATCTTCATAGGACACCCAAAACAGTTGGGTATACCTCCTAAGTTAGATCCGGAAGCAAAAGTGATTGTTTCCAGAAACAGGTCCTTTCTCGAGGAAAAGTTTCTCTTGAAAGAATTGAGAGGAAGAATGGTGGAGACTTGATGAGGTTATTGAACCTTCACTTCACTAGTGTGTAGCAGGGCACATGAAGTTGTTCCTATGGCGCCTACACCAATTGAAGTGGAAGCTAATGATAGTGATCATGAAACTTCCGATCAAGTCACTACCAAACCTCGTAGGTCGACAAGGATGCGTACTACTTTAGAGTGGTACGTAATCCTGTCTTGGAGATCATGTTGCTAGACAACAATGAACCTACGAGCTATGGAGAAGCGATGGTGGGCCCGGATCCTGACGAATGGCTCGAGGCCATAAAAGCCGAGAGGATCCATGTATGAAAACAAAGTATAGACTTCGGAAGAACTACTTGATGGTCGTAAGGCTGTTGGTACAGATGGATTTTAAAAGGAAGACGAACAATGATGGTAAGTATCACCATTAAGAAAGCTCGACTTGTCATTAAGATGTTTTCCGACAAGTTCAAGGACTTGACTACGATGAGACTTTCTCACTCGTAGCGATGCTAAGAGTCTGGTGGAATTATATTAGCAGTTACTGCATTATGTAGGACCTTGATAAGAGGTGTCTAGAGGGGGGGGGGTGATTAGACACTAAGTACCAAATTTGCAGTTTTTAAGTTCTTAAAGTTTAAGTGGAGTTTAGGCACAAGTTTAACATTCACAACACATATCAAGCAAGCATGCAAAGAGTATATGAGCAGCGGAAAGTAAAGCATGCAACTTGCAAGAATGTAAAGGGAAGGGTTTTGGAGGATTCAAATGCAATTAGAGACACGGATGTTTTTGGCGTGGTTCCGATAGGTGGTGCTATCGTACATCCACGTTGATGGAGACTTCAACCCACGAAGGGTAACGGTTGCACGAGTCTACGGAGGGCTCCACCCACGAAGGGTCCACGAAGAAGCAACCTTGTCTATCCCACCATGGCCGTCGCCCACGAAGGACTTGCCTCACTAGCGGTAGATCTTCACGAAGTAGGCGATCTCCTTGCCCTTACAAACTCCTTGGTTCAACTCCACAATCTTGTCGGAGGCTCCCAAGTGACACCTAGCCAATCTAGGAGACACCACTCTCCAAGAAGTAACAAATGGTGTGTTGATGATGAACTCCTTGCTCTTGTGCTTCAAATGATAGTCTCCCCAACACTCAACTCTCTCTCATAGGTTTTGGGTCTGGTGGAAAGAAGATTTGAGTGGAAAGCAACTTGGGGAAGGCTAGAGATCAAGATTCATATGGTAGGAATGGAATATCTTGGCCTCAACACATGAGTAGGTAGTTCTCTCTCAGAGATAGGATGCTGGAAGTGTAGGTTCAGTCTGATGGCTCTCTCCACGAATGAAGAGGAGGTGGAGGGGTATATATAGCCTCCACACAAAATCTAACCGTTACACACAATTTACCAAACTCGGTGGGACCGAATCATCAAACTCGGTCGGACCGATTCAGTAAACCTAGTAACCGTTAGGATTTTCGGTGGAACCGAAATGCAACTCGGTAAGACCGATATGGTTAGGGTTAGGGCATAACGTAATCTCAGTAAGACCGATTACACAAACTCGGTGAGACCGATTACACAAACTCGGTGAGACCGATTTTGGTAATAAGCTTTCCAGAGAGTTGGTCAGGCAAACTCGGTTGGACCGATTACTCAAACTCGGTAGGACCGATTTTGGTAATGAGTCAACCAGGAAGTTTGCATTGTATGTAGTGCCGATTTCTCAAACTCGGTGAGACCGATTTTGATAATGGACATACACAGAGAGATTACAATCCCATCTCGGTGGGACCGAAATCCCTATCGGTGAGACCGATTTGCCTAGGGTTTGTGGCAGTGGCTATGACATCAAAACACGGTGACGCCGGATAGAAAGAATCAGTGGGGCCGAGTTTGACTTTAGGTTTAGGACATATGTGTGGAAATGGGAATGTAGTTGAGGGTATTTGGAGCATATCACTAAGAACTTGAAGCAAGAGGCTCATTAAGCAACACCTCATCCCTCCTTGATAGTATTGGCTTTTCGTATAGACTCAATGTGATCTTGGATCACTAAAATGTAAAATGAAGAGTCTTGAGCTTGAAGCTTGAGCCAATCCTTTGTCCTTAGCATCTTGAAGGAGTTCCCACATCCTTTAGTCCATGCCACTCCATTGTTGAACTTATCTGAAACATACTAGATAAAAGTGTTAGTCCAACAAGAGATATGTTGACATTAATTACCAAAACCACCTAGGGAGCACTTGTGCTTTCAATCTCCCCCTTTTTGGTAATTGATGATAACATACATCAAAGCTCTAGATAAAGATATAGAGAATAGCAAGTAAAGCTTTGGAAGGACATGTAACAAGCATAGGCTCCCCCTACATGTATGAAATCATGTGAATATGAAATATAGAAGCATGTGATAGCATAACCATGATAGAGCAGGCAGTGTGTTACATGTATCTTGGCCATATGCATCAGAGCAAAGAATATTAAAGGAAATACCTTCATGCTCATGAGTCCTTCTTGCAAACAGTATGTACATCAGCAAGAATTCCTCATACACATGATTGTGATGCATATACTTACCTTGTAGTCTTGAGTTGGCTTAGGGTGGAATGAACCTGCGTAAACAAGGTTAGATAACACAGATACATCTACTAGCCAGAGCAAACAGAAGAAACTACAAGAATACCAAGACTGGGATGACATGTAGAGAGTGAGTACTAAGTACCACATTGGATTAGACATGTCCCCAAGAGTAAAGATATGCAATGAATTTAAATGATTTCTTTCCCTTAGATGTCTTGCTCCCCCTGAATCTAGCATAGGATACTGGGAGAAGATAGGGAACAGAAAATCGGAGCTGAAAGATATAAATGAACACAGCTAATGCAAACTAATGCAAATAAGCACATATGAACATGTCTTTCCCCTCAAGAAGACATGTGGCATCTCTCCTCTTGAACACCAAGCATCTGGGATCCTTGAGAAATACTTTCTACTAGTATTCTCTCCCCTGGAGATCTCTCTCTCTCCCCCTAAAGGATCTCTCTCTCCCTCTGAGGAGGTGATACTCTCTCTCTGATGTGATCTCTTTAAGTGATAAGCTTTCATGTGATCTCTCTCTCCCCCTTTGACATCAATTTCCAAGAAGGGTTTGATCCTTGAGTCACATCACAAAGCATTTATAAAAAATGTGATGCTTGTAGAGGACAAGATTCACTGAGTGGAGCTGGATCAGAAAAAACACAGAATAAGTGGCAAAATGATTTTCCTGTTGTGAAATCGGTGGCACCGAGTGGTATGCTTCGGTGGTACCGAAAGTATTCGGTTGGACCAAAAATAACAAATCGGTGGAACCGAGTTCATCACAGAGAAAACACTTGTCACCTCAGCTCACTAGACTAATAATATCTCACAAGGATTTGCAAGGAATTAATTGAATGATATGCAATGAATTGGATGCAGAAAATGCAGAGCAAACAGAAAGAAATCTAGATGAAGTTTTTTTTTGAAAAGGGGAAACAAATATGCATGAGACAAATGCAAAATACAGAAAAGAACACAAGAGAACTTCATCTAGAGATGGTCGGCGACAAAGTCACCTATGTTAGAGTATATTGACTTAGGAGTCAAGTGAGATCACTTGATCATAGGTCATACTCATCGTTTAAGCTCAAAATGGGGTTGCCATTTTTCGTTTAAGCATCTTGATGTATTCACATCTTGTCGAGTTGCTTTAACTCATGACTTGGAGTAAAGCTTCTCTAAGATGGAATAACATACCTTGGTTGGTGGTGTTATCCATGTAGTTGAACTTGTGTGGGTTGCTCAAGAGTGATGTAGCTTATCAAGCATTTGGAGCACCACTTGGAATTTGATTCCATCTTCCTACATGGGTTAGTTCTTGCAAGGAAGAGCACTTGTGTATCCAAAAATGACAATCATGAAGCTCAACATAGAATTTGTCAAAGGATATGTTTGAATGGTTTCGTGCTTCCTTGTCTTCAACCACCATAGTGTAGAGACTTGGTGATGTAGAGATTGCTCAAGATATGAGTAGGTTACAATCTCATGGAATTTGATTCAACCAAGTACCTACATGGGTTAGATAACATGCAAGATACAAATATATCCAAGACATAAGATTTTCATCATAAGAGAAATATCAAGGATTAGTCATAAGCTCATGTCTTGCATGTATCCAATGGAGTTTCTACTCCAAGTTTGAAGCATCAATGATGTTCAATTCTCCTCTTAACCTGCAAAACACTTTCTCATCAAGAGGTTTAGTGAATATATCCGCTAATTGCTTTTCGGTGCGAACATGCTTAAGATCAATGTCACCCTTAGCAACATGATCTCAAATGAAATGATGACGAACTTCAATATGCTTAGTTCGAGAATGTTGCACAGGATTATGACCAATTTTGATAACACTTTCATTGTCACAAAGCAATGGAACATGTTTCACATATATCCCATAATCTTTAAGAGTTTGGGTCATCCAAAGTAATTGAGCACAACATGAACCAGCGGCAATGTATTCCGCTTCGGCGGTGGATAAGGATACCGAGTTTTGTTTCTTGGAGGACCAAGACACAAGAGATCTACCAAGAAATTTACAAGTACCCGAAGTGGACTTTCTATCAACCTTGTCTCCGGCATAGTCCGAGTTGGAGTAGCCAACAAGATCGAAAGAGGCCCTCTTAGGATACCAAATGCCAAAATTTGGTGTATGGATTAAGTATCTCACTATCCTTTTCACGGCCTTAAGATGACATTCTTTAGGAGCAGCTTGATATCGTGCACACATGCACACACTTAGCATGATATCGGGACGTGAAGAACATAGATATAACAATGAACCAATCATAGAGCGATCAACCGGTTCATCATCTTTGGTTAAGTCAAGATGTCCACGAGTAGGCATGGGTGTAGTCATACCTTTGCATTCTTGCATATTGAACTTCTTGAATAAGTCCTTGGTGTACTTCGTTTGAGAAACAAAAGTACCTTCCTTAGTTTGCTTGATTTGCAACCCAAGAAAGAATTTGAGTTCACTCATCATAGACATCTCAAACTTCTCCGACATTAGCTTCCCAAACTTTTCACTAAAATGAGGGTTAGTTGAACCAAATATAATATCATCAACATAAATTTGGCACACAAAGAGTTCTCCATTAACCCTTTTAGTAAAAAGAGTAGAATCAATTTTCCCAATTTCAAAGCCTTTTTCAATAAGGAACTTGGTCAAGCATTTATACCATGCTCTAGGAGCTTGTTTAAGACCATAAAGAGCTTTGTGAAGTTTGTAAACATGATTGGGTTTCTTAGGATTGACAAAGCCGGGAGGTTGTTTAACATAAACTTCCTCCTCTATTTCACCATTTAGAAAAGCACTTTTAATGTCCATTTGGTACAAGGTGATATCATGGTGATTAGCATAGGCAAGTAAGATGCGAATGGACTCAAGTCTAGCAACGGGAGCGTAAGTCTCACCATAGTCCATACCTTCGACTTGTGTGTAACCTTGGGCGACGAGACGTGCTTTGTTGCGAACTACTTGTCCATCTTCATCTTGCTTGTTGCGAAACACCCATTTGGTACCGATGATGTTGTGGTTGTTGTCGGGCTTCTCAACCAATGTCCAAACTTGGTTCCTCTCAAAGTTGTGTAGCTCTTCATGCATAGCATTTATCCAATCCGGATCTTCCAATGCTTCTTCGACCTTCATAGGTTCAATGCTAGAGATGAAAGAATAGTTTTCACAAAAGTTAGCTAAACGAGTTTTAGAGCGAGTGATTCTCCCGGTTTGAATATCATTGTAGATTTGCTCGACGGGATGGTCTTTAGCAATTCTTGCTCGAACTCGTGAAAGCTTTTGCTTGTTTCTTGGTTGAACTTCTTCTTCATCTTGTTCTTCTTCTTGGCCTTCTTCATTGTTGGCGTTGTCGTTCTCTTGTCGTGGTGGAGAAGGAGGTTGTTGACGTTCATCTTGATGCACTTCCTCGTTTTCTTCATCTTGGTGTGTCCCACTTGTGGATGCTTCCGTATCAACTCTTGGTTCACCTTGTCGTGAAGTAGAAGCTTCCACTTGGACGGACGAGGTACTCTCCTTCACCTCCGTTGGACGGACCTTGCCAATAGACAAGTCTTGGATTGCTTCCGAAGGATCTTTGTCTCCTACATCAATTGGCAATTGCTCTACTTGCGAGCCGTTAGATTCATCAAACTTCACATCTACCGTCTCTTCAACCTTTCGGGTGAAATTGTTGTAGACACGGTAAGTGTGAGAGTTTGAGCCATAACCTAGTAGGAAACCTTCATGAGACTTAGGAGCAAATTTAGAACGACGATGCTTATCAAGAATGTAGCACTTTGAGCCGAATACTCAAAAGTATCCAACTTGGGGTTTGTTACCGGTGAGGAGCTCGTATGCCGTCTTGCCGAGTAGCTTGTGAAGATACAAGCGATTTGTTGCATGACAAGCTGTCTCAACCGCTTCTGCCCAAAAGTGCTTCGGCGTCTTGTACTCATCAAGCATCGTTCTCGCCATTTCGATGAGCGTCCGGTTCTTCCTCTCAACAACTCCATTTTGTTGAGGTGTGTACGTAGCCGAGAACTCGTGTGAAATCCCTTCTTCGTCAAGAAAGGTGTCCACATTTGCGTTCTTGAACTCCGTTCCGTTGTCGCTGCGAACCTTCTTGATCTTCACTTCAAATTGATTTTGGGCCTTCCTAGCGAAGTTTTTGAAGACTTTTGGACCTGCGATTTATCATCGAGAAAGAACACCCACGTAAATCTTGAAAAATCATCAACTATAACTAGACCAAAAGAATTTCCACCGAGACTCTTGTAGGAGTTGGGACCAAAGAGATCCATATGAAGTAGCTCGAGTGGCCTCCTTGTGGTCATAATGTTCTTCACGGGATGCCTTCCTCCAACCTGTTTACCTGCTTGACAAGCACTGCAAAGTCTATCCTTATCAAATATGACATCATTAACTCCAAGGATATGATTTCCCTTAATAAGCTTGTCAAGGTTTCGCATACCAACATGACCTAATCGTTTATGCCATAACCAACCTTTTGAGGATTTAGCAATGAAGCAAGTTTTAGGTTGAGCCTTTTTAGTGAAATCAACAATGTATAGATCACCTCTACGCACACCGGTAAAGACCATTTTATGATTGTCTCGACGAAACACTTGGCAATCTACTTCAGTAAATAGGACATTGAAGCCAAAGTCAGCAAGTCTAGATACTGAAAGTAAGTTGTATCCAAGAGATTCAACGAGCATAACATTTTGTATGGAGCTATCATGTGATATGGCCACCTTACCGAGGCCAACCACCTTACCCTTTGAGTTGTCACTGAAAGTGACGTACTTTCGAGGACTATCATTTTCAGCAAGCTCACAAAACATGTCTTTATCTCCGGTCATGTGATCGGTACATCCACTATCAAGAACCCATTCCTTTCCTCCTGACATATATCCCCGAAGATTTGCCATAAGACCAAAATGTCTCATTGCATCATCAAGATCGAAGTCACTATCATCATCCTCATCATAGTATCCATGTTCAACATCGTCATGTGGTGGATCAAATCCTAGAGAGGGTGATTCGTTAGAGTGAGTTTGACAATGATCTTGCTTATGAATTTTTATAGTTTCGGAAATAATATCACTAATAATTCCAACATCTCCTTTGGCACGCATAAGGTTTGTAAGCTCAAATAGATGATCACCAAACATAGGATCACTAGTATTCGTCTTACTCAAAGCAATAGAATTATGGAGAATTTCATCTAGATTTTTCAAGGAATAATTTGGAAAGCGTTCCTCAAGAAATTTCCATATAGTGTAGGCACACTCAAGAGTAGGCAAACATCCAATCAAGTTTCTAGGCAATCCTCTAATAATAAGTTCAGCAGTTCTAATATTCCTAATCATGTCAATTGACTCATCAAGTGTAGGATGCATAGGATCAACATGAGGTGCGCAAGGGCTAGCAATGTACTTGTTCAAATGATATTGATTGAAAATTACAAGCATCTCATTTTTCCACTCATGAAAATACTCTCCATCAAGAATAGGCACTCTATGTCTAAGACTCCCCAAAGTAGACTCATCCATCTTCCTCCAATGGTGATTAAACCAAGGCAATGGAGACCAATGCTCTGATACCACTTGTAGGACCTTGAGAAGAGGTGTCTAGAGGGGGGGGGTGATTAGACACTAAGTACCAAATTTGCAGTTTTTAAGTTCTTAAAGTTTAAGTGGAGTTTAGGCACAAGTTTAACATTCACAACACATATCAAGCAAGCATGCAAAGAGTATATGAGCAACGGAAAGTAAAGCATGCAACTTGCAAGAATGTAAAGGGAAGGGTTTTGGAGGATTCAAACGCAATTGGAGACACGGATGTTTTTGGCGTGGTTCCGATAGGTGGTGCTATCGTACATCCACGTTGATGGGGACTTCAACCCACGAAGGGTAACGGTTGCGCGAGTCCACGGAGGGCTCCACCCACGAAGGGTCCACGAAGAAGCAACCTTGTCTATCCCACCATGGCCGTCGCCCACGAAGGACTTGCCTCACTAGCGGTAGATCTTCACGAAGTAGGCGATCTCCTTGCCCTTACAAACTCCTTGGTTCAACTCCACAATCTTGTCGGAGGCTCCCAAGTGACACCTAGCCAATCTAGGAGACACCACTCTCCAAGAAGTAACAAATGGTGCGTTGATGATGAACTCCTTGCTCTTGTGCTTCAAATGATAGTCTCCCCAACACTCAACTCTCTCTCATAGGTTTTGGATCTGGTGGAAAGAAGATTTGAGTGGAAAGCAACTTGGGGAAGGCTAGAGATCAAGATTCATATGGTAGGAATGGAATATCTTGGCCTCAACACATGAGTAGGTAGTTCTCTCTCAGAGATAGGATGCTGGAAGTGTAGGTTCAGTCTGATGGCTCTCTCCACGAATGAAGAGGAGGTGGAGGGGTATATATAGCCTCCACACAAAATCTAACCGTTACACACAATTTACCAAACTCGGTGGGACCGGATCATCAAACTCGGACGGACCGATTCAGTAAACCTAGTGACCGTTAGGATTTTCGGTGGGACTGAAATGCAACTCGGTAAGACCGATATGGTTAGGGTTAGGGCATAACGTAATCTCGGTAAGACCGATTACACAAACTCAGTGAGACCGATTACACAAACTCGGTGAGACCGATTTTGGTAATAAGCTTTCCAGAGAGTTGGTCAGGCAAACTCGGTTGGACCGATTACTCAAACTCGGTAGGACCGATTTTGGTAATGAGTCAACCAGGAAGTTTGCATTGTAATCTCGTAGTGCCGATTGCTCAAACTCGGTGAGACCGATTTTGATAATGGACATACACAGAGAGATTACAATCCCATCTCGGTGAGACCGAGATCCCTATCGGTGAGACCGATTTGCCTAGGGTTTGTGGCAGTGGCTATGACATCAAAACTCGGTCGCGCCAGATAGAAAGAATCGGTGGGGCCGAGTTTGACTTTAGGTTTAGGTGTGGAAATGGGAATGTAGTTGAGGGTATTTGGAGCATATCACTAAGCACTTGAAGCAAGAGGCTCATTAAGCAACACCTCATCCCTCCTTGATAGTATTGGCTTTTCGTATAGACTCAATGTGATCTTGGATCACTAAAATGTAAAATGAAGAGTCTTGAGCTTGAAGCTTGAGCCAATCCTTTGTCCTTAGCATCTTGAAGGAGTTCCCACATCCTTTAGTTCATGCCACTCCATTGTTGAACTTATCTGAAACATATTAGATAAAAGTGTTAGTCCAACAAGAGATATGTTGACATTAATTACCAAAACCACCTAGGGAGCACTTGTGCTTTCAATCTCCCCCTTTTTGGTAATTGATGACAACATACATCAAAGCTCTAGATAAAGATATAGAGAATAACAAGTAAAGCTTTGGAAGGACATGTAACAAGCATAGGCTCCCCCTACATGTATGCAATCATGTGAATATGAAATATAGAAGCATGTGATAGCATGACCATGATAGAGTAGGCAGTGTGTTACATGTATCTTGGCCATATGCATCAGAGCAAAGAATATTAAGGAAAATACCTTCATGCTCATGAGTCCTTCTTGCAAACAGTATGTACATCAGCAAGAATTCCTCATACACATGATTGTGATGCATATACTTACCTTGTAGTCTTGAGTTGGCTTAGGGTGGAATGAACCTGCGTAAACAAGGTTAGATAACACAGATACATCTACTAGCCAGAGCAAACAGAAGAAACCACAAGAATACCAAGACTGGGATGGCATGTAGAGAGTGAGTGCTAAGTACCACATTGGATTAGACATGTCCCCAAGAGTAAAGATATGCAATGAATTTAAATGATTTCTTTCCCTTAGATGTCTTGCTCCCCCTGAATCTAGCATAGGATACTGGGAGAAGATAGGGAACAGAAAATCAGAGCTGAAAGATATAAATGAACACAGCTAATGCAAACTAATGCAAATAAGCTCATATGAACATGTCTTTCCTCTCAAGAAGGTTTTGTCAATCCTGAAAGATGCTAACAAGTATGCAAAGCTCCAGCAATCCTTGTAAGGACTGGAGTAAGCATCTCGGAGTTGGAATATGTGCTTTGATGAGATGATCAAAGATTTTGGGTTTATACAAAGTTTCACTAGAAAAAAAGACACATCCATGACATTTTGGGCCGAACGAATTTTTTTCCTGTCATACATATGACACTTCTATGATGATAATTATGACAAAACCCGGTATTACCATAGATGTGGTGGGCTCCTACTTCTATGACAAAAAATCATGACAGAAAATGGAGTTTTTGTCTTGGGCGGGCCAGAGACGCAGCTGCATGACATTCTTTGGGCCGTCCATGACGGAAAAAACCGTGGTAGAAGCGAGGGGGAGGAAAATTTTGGGGAGTTGCCGATTACGGTGGGAGGTCGGGGGCCGAGCGATGCGCGTTTCTCTCGTACACGTACTCGCGTGTGTGTGATGCGTTGGCTCTAACTGAACCCGAGCGAGGCGTTGGGCTCTAACTGAACCCGAGCGATTGCACTGCAGGCTACGCGTTACTGAACCCGAGCAATCGATCGATGGCTGTTAACTGAACCCGATGGAGAGATTCCTTCACTACTGCTGCTAACTGAAGCCGATCGATTGGATGAACAGTGAGCGTTGCGGGGGGGGGGGGGGGGTGGATGAACAATGAGTGGTGGCGTTGCGTCTGGATGAACATGACCCTGTGGTGTGGAGGGCTGGATGGACAGTAGACGGTGGAGGGGTGGCCGTGGAGGGGTGGTTGAACAGGACCTCGTGGTGTGGAGGGCTGGATGAAAAGTAGAAGGTGGAGGGCTGGATGAACAGTAGACGGTGGAGGGGTGGTTGAACAGTAGCCGGTGGAGTAGCGTGCGGTGGAGGCTGGATGAACAGGAGCCCGTGGAGGCTGGAGGAGGTCAACGGTAGCCCGTGGAGGCTGGAGGAGGTCGACGGTGGAGATGAACAGTATCCCGTGGAGTCCCGTTTTGCGGTACGCCACCCCCCTCCTGATGAACAGGACCCCCGTTTCGACCGTAGCGCTCCAACAGAAGTCCGTTTCGTCGGTTTTGCGGTACACCACACCCCTCCCGATCAACAGGATCCCCGTTTCGACCGTAGGAGGTCCATTTCCTCCGTTTTGCGGCACACCACACCCCTCCCGATCAACAGGACCCCCGTTTCGACCGTAGGAGGTCTGTTTCCTCCGTTTTGCGGTACGCCACATCCCTCCCGATCAATAGGACCCCCGTTTCGACCGTAGGAGGTCCGTTTCCTCCGTTTTGCGGTACGCCACACCCCTCCCGATCAACAGGACCCCGTTCCGAACGTAGGAGGTCCGTTTCCTCCATTGTGCGGTACGCCGGGCCTCGTTTCCATCGCCTGATTCGTCCAAGCCGGTTGGCTCCCACGTGTTCCGTTGCCTCCCGATGAACACGACGCATTCCGTTGCCTCCCCATGAACACGACACATTCCATTGCCTCCCCATGAACACGACGACGACGTCGTTTCTCTATTTCGACCCAGCCATGTACACAAGCCCTAGCCGTACGTATGCGCGAGTAGGCGTTCGAGACCCTGCCCGTATGTACGTACGTGGCCGTATTTTCTTTCTTGCACCCTCGCTGCTGTACGTACATATACATGCTACGTGCGCGCCTCTACTACGACACGTGCGCGCCTCTACAACGACCAGTATGTACATACACCTTCGCGACCAGAATGACAAAGCTACGTACGCTTCGACTAGGTGGGTCCCGACTGTCAGGCACTTCCTTGCCTGCGAAGATGTAGCTGGTGGGTCCCAGCAGTCAGGGGGGCGAATCGTTTTTTTTTGCCCGGACGCACTTCCTTGTGTGCGAAGATGTAGCTGGTGGGTCCCAGCAGTCAGGGGGCGAATCAATTTTTTTGCCCGGACGCACTTCCTTGCGTGCGAAGGTGTCGCTGGTGGGTCCCAGCGGTCAGGGGGGCGAATCGTTTTGTTTTTTTGCCTGGACGCACTTCCTTGCGTGCGAAGATGTAGCTGGTGGGTCACAACAGTCAGGGGGAAACTTTTTTTCGCAAAATACAGTGGCCCGTCCGGTGGGTCCCAGCTGTCAGGTGGAGGAATCATTATTTTCCGCGTAATAAGGAGGCACTTCCTTGCTGCGGCCGTGGACCCAGCTGTCAGCCTCTCCATGTACAGTCCACGTCCGATCAAAGTCGTTCCTTGACCACGTTGACCACGCTACGCCGAGAGCACCACGGCGGTGGACGACGGTGAGGCCTAGGAAGGGGACGACGGGGAGCCAGGGAAGACGCGGCAGTGGAAGCCCGCGCGGAGAGCAGTACAAGGGTTCATTGGTTCGGCTGCGGTGTGAGGCTGCCGTCGCCGCAGGGCCTGGCCAGCGGTGGGAATAGTAGGGGGCGGTGAGGCCTCCGTGGCAGCACCGCCGGCCACGGGAGGCAGGAGCATGCGACACGATCGGCGCTGCTTTGGGCGGCTGGAGCAAGAAGACTGATACGTCTCCAACGTATCTATAATTTTTGATTGTTCCATGCTATTATATTACCCCTTTTGGATGTTTATGGGCTTTATTTTACACATTTATATCATTTTTGGGACTAACCTACTAATGGAGGCCCAGCCCATATTGCTGTTTTTTTGCCTATTTCAGTATTCCGAAGAAAAGGAATATCAAACGGAGTCCAAACGGAATGAAACCTTCGGGAGCGTGATTTTGGAACGAACGTGATTCAGAGAGCTTGGAGTTCAAGTCAAGAAGCTCCCGAGGACCCCACGAGATAGGGGGCTGCGCCCCCCTGTAGGGCGCACCCGCTGTCTCGTGGGCCCCTCGGGCGGCCACCGACGTACTTCTTACTCCTATATATACCTACGTACCCCGAAAACATCCAGGAGCACCAGAAACACAATTTCCACCGTCGTAACCTTCTGTATCCGCGAGATCCCATCTTGGAGCCTTTGCCGGCACTCTGCCGGAGGGGGCATCGACCATGGAGGGCTTCTACATCAACATCCTTGCCCCTCTGATGAGTTGTGAGTAGTTTACCACAGACCTACGGGTCCATAGTTATTAGCTAGATGGCTTCTTCTCTCTTTTTGGATCTCAATACAATGTTCGCCCCCTCTCTTGTGGAGATCTATTCGATGTAAACTCTTTTTTCAATGTGTTTGTCGAGATCCGATGAATTGTGGGTTTATGATCAAGTTTATCTATGAATAATATTTGATTCTTCTCTGAATTCTTTTATGTATGATTCAGTTATGTTTGCAAGTCTCTTCGAATTATCAGTTTGGTTTGGCCTACTAGATTGGTCTTTCTTGCCATGGGAGAAGTGCTTAGCTTTGGGTTCAATCTTGCGGTGTCCTTACCCAGTGACTGAAAGGGTTATAAGGCACGTATTGTATTGTTGCCATCGAGGATAACAAGATGGGGTTTACATCATATTGCATGAGTTTATCCCTCTACATCATGTCATCTTGCTTAATGCGTTACTCTGTTCTTATTAACTTAATACTCTAGATGCAGGCACTTGTCGGTCGATGTGTGGAGTAATAGTAGTAGATGCAGGCAGGAGTCGGTCTACTTGTTATGGACATGATGCCTACATATATGATCATGCCTAGATAATCTCATAACTATGTGCTTTTCTATCAATTGCTCGACAGTAATTTGTTCACCCACCGTAATACTCATGCTATCTTGAGAGAAGCCTCTAGTGAAACCTATGGCCCCCGGTTCTATCTCTTATCATATTTGCTTTCAATCTACTTCTATTTGCATCTTTAATTTTTGCATCTATATCATAAAATACCAAAAATATATTTATCTTATCATACTATCTTTATTAGATCTCACTTTCGCAAGTGGCCGTGAAGGGATTGACAACCCCTTTATTGCGTTGGTTGCGAGTTCTCAGTTTGTTTCTGTAGGTGCGTGGGACTTTTGAGGAGCCTCCTACTGGATTGATACCTTGGTTCTCAAAACTGAGGGAAATACTTACGCTACACTTGCTGCATCACCCTCTCCTCTTCGAGGAAAACCAACGCAAGCTCAAGATGTAGCAAGAAGGATTTCTGTCGCCGTTGCCGGGGAGGTCTTCGCTCAAGTCAAGACATACCAAGTACCCATCACAAACCCATCTCCCTCGCATTTACATTATTTGCCATTTGCCTCTCGTTTTCCTCTCCCCAACTTCACCCTTGCCGTTTTATTCGCCCTCTGTTTCCCAATCTCCTCCTCTCTCATTCGCTTGCCGTTTTTTTGCTTGCTTGTGTGTTGGATTACTTGTTGCCATGGCACAAGATAATACAAAATTGTGTGATTTCTCGAATACCAATAATAATGATTTCCTTAGTACTCCGATTGCTCCTCTTAATAATGACGAGTCTTGTGAAATCAATACCGCTTTGCTGAATCTTGTTATGAAAGATCAATTCGCCGACCTTCCTAGTGAAGATGCCGCTACTCATCTAAACAATTTTATTGATTTGTGTGATATGCAAAAGAAGAAAGATACGGATAACAATATTGTCAAATTAAAGTTATTTCCGTTTTCACTTAGAGATCGTGCTAAAGTTTGGTTTTTGTCTTTGCCTAAAAATAGTATTGATTCTTGGAACAAGTGCAAAGATGCTTTTATCTCTAAGTATTTTCCTCCCGCTAAGATCATCACTCTTAGGAATGATATTATGAATTTTAAACAACTTGATCATGAGCATGTTGCCCAATCTTGGGAAAGAATGAAATTGATGCTTCGTAATTGCCCTACTCATGGTTTGAATTTATGGATGATCATACAAAATTTTTATGCCGGTTTGAACTTTGCTTCTAGAAATCTCTTAGATTCGGCCACGGGAGGCACGTTTATGGAAATTACGTTAGGAGATGCTACAAAACTTCTTGATAATATTATGGCTAATTATTCTCAATGGCACGCCGAAAGATCTTCTAGTAAAAAAGTGCATGCTATAGAAGAAATCAATGTTTTGAGTGGAAAGATGGATGAACTTATGAAGATGTTTGCTACTAAAAATACTCCTCTTGATCCCAATGATATGCCTTTGTCTTCTTTGATTGAGAATAATAATGAATCTATGGATGTGAATTTTGTTGGTAGGAATAGTTTTGGAAACAATGCTTATAGAGGAAACTTTAATGCTAGACCGTTCACTAGTAATTCCTCTAATAATTATGGAAATTCCTACAACAATTCTTATGGTAATTTTAATAAGATGCCCTCTAATTTTGAGAATAGCGTGAAAGAATTTATGATTTCTCAAAATTATTTTAATGCTTTGCTAGAAGAAAAATTGCTCAAAGTTGACGATTTGGCTAGGAACGTTGATAGACTTTCGCTTGATGTTGATTCTCTTAAAATTAGATCTTCTCCTCCTAATCATGATATCACTAAGTCTCTCAAAGTAATGAGAATTTCCATTGACGAGTGCAAGGAAAGAACCGCTAGATTGCGTGCTAAAAAAGAAAGCTTTATAAAAGCGTGTTCTTCTAGTTTCCGTGAAAATAATGATGAGGATCATAAAGTTATTGATGCGTCTCCTATTAGATCTATGTTTTGCAATATGAATTTTGATGATTATGGGACTGATGATGAATCAACTTTGCCTAGAAGGCGTCCCAAGAATTTAGAATCTTTAGATCTTGATGCTAAATTTGGTAAAAGTGAGATTGGAGAATCCTCAACTTCTAATAACATTGAACCTACTATCTTGGATTTCAAGGAATTTGATTATGATATTGTTCTTTAAAAGGTTCCATTTCCTTGTTGCAATCCGTTGTTAATTCTCCTCATGCTTATAGTCAAAATAAAGCTTTTACCAAACATATTGTTGATGCCTTGATGCAATCTTATGATGAAAAACTCAATTTGGAAGTTTCTATACCTAGAAAACTTAATGATGAGTGGGAACCTACTATAAAGATTAGAATTAAAGATTATGAGTGTTTTGCTTTGTGTGATTTGGGTGCTAGTGTTTCCACGATTCCAAAAACTTTATGTGATATTCTAGGTTTCCATGATCTTGATGATTGCTCCTTAAATTTGCACCTTGCGGATTCCACCATTAAAAAGCCAATGGGAAGGATCAATGATGTTCTTATTTTTGCAAATAGAAATTTGGTGCCCGTAGATTTTATCATTCTTGATATAGATTGCAATCTTTTTTGCCCTATTATTCTTGGTAGACCTTTCCTTAGAATGATTGGTGCGATTATTGATATGAAGGAAGGGAACATTAGATTCCAATTTCCCTTAAAGAAAGGCATGTAGCACTTTCCAAGAAAGAAAGTCAAATTACCTTATGAATCTATCATGCGTGCTACTTATGAATTTAGTGCCAAAGATGGCACTACTTAGATCTATCTTCGCTTTTTATGCCTAGCTAGGGGCGTTAAACGATAGCGCTAGTTGGGAGGCAACCCAATTTTCTTTATGTTTTTTTGTTTTTGCTCCTGTTTAGTAATAAATCTTGCATATACCTTCTGGTTAGATGTGTTTTTATCTTTTAATTAGTGTTTGTGCCAAGTAGAACCTATAGGATAACCTATGATGATAGTTGATTTGATTCTGCTGAAAAACAGAAACTTTGCACACGCGAATATAATTTTGTTAAATCACAGGAACGTGCTTTTGCGTTGATTCTTTTTTCTGCTGTTTAATAGACAAATTGTACATGACTTACTATTTTGGTAGGATTTTTAGAGTTCCATAAGTTTGCGTTAGTTACAGATTGCTACAGACTGTTCTGTTTTTGACACATTCTGTTTTTCATGTGTTGTTTGCTTATTTCAACGCATCTATGGCTAGTAAATTAGTTTATAAACCATAAGGAAGTTGGAATACAGTAGTTTTAACACCAAATTAAATAAAGAGTGAGTTCATTGCAGCACCTTATGTGGTGGTTTTGTTTTCTTTCACTAACAGAGCTTATAAGATTTCGTATTGAGTTTTGTGTTGTGAAGTTTTCAAGTTTTGGGTAAAGCCTTTATGGACTATGGAATGAAGGGTGGCAAGAGCCTAAGATTGGGGATGCCCATGGAACCCCAAGATGTTCAAGAATAGCCAAAAGCCTAAGCTTGGGGATGCCCCGGGAAGGCATCCCCTCTTTTGTCTTTGTTCATTGGTAACTTTACTTAGAGCTATATTTTTATTCGCTACATGATATGTGTTTTGCTTGGAGTGTCGTGTATTATATTAGTCTTTGCTTTTTAGTTTACCACAATCATCCTTGCTGTACACACCTTTTGGGAGAAGCCTATTTGATTAGAATTTGCTAGAATACTCTATGTGCTTCACTTATATCTTTTGAGCTTGATAGTTTTTGCTCTAGTGCTTCACTTATATCTTTTAGAGCACGGTGGTGTCTTAATTTTGAAGAAATTGCTAGTCTCTCATGCTTCACTTATATTATTTTGAGAATCTCTTACTATTTTCATAAAGTTGGTCCTAGAATGATGAGCATCCAAGTTGGGTATAATAAAAAATATCATAGAAAAAGAATTGGATGCTATGATCAATATGATGCTTGATAATTGTTTTTGAGATATGGAGGTAGTGATATTAAAGTCATGCTAGTTGAGGTGATTATGAAAAATACTTGTGTTGAGGGTTGTGATTCCCGTAGCATGCACGTATGGTGAACCGGTTTGTGACGAAGTTGGAGCACAATTTTATTTATTGAGTGTCTTCCTTATGAGTGGCGATCGGGGACGAGCGATGGTCTTTTCCTACCAATCTATCCCCCTAGGAGCATGCGTGTAGTGCTTTGGTTTTTGATGACTTCTAGATTTTTGCAACAAGTATATGAGTTCTTTTGATTAATGTTGAGTCCATGGATTATACGCACCCTTTCACCTTTCCACCATTGCTAGCCTCTCTTGTGCCGTGCAACTTTCGCCGGTACCATACTCCTTCCTCAAAACAGCCACCATACCTACCTATTATGGCATTTCCATAGCCATTCCGAGATATTATTGCCATGCAACTTTCCACTGTTCCGTTCATATGACACGCATTACTTTTGTCATATTGCTCTTTGCATGATCATGTAGTTGACATTGTATTTGTGGCAAGGCCACCTTCATAATTTTCATACATGTCACTCTTGATTCATTGCATATACCGGTACACCGCCGAAGGCATTCATATAGAGTCATATCTTGTTCTAGCTTTGAGTTGTAAATCCATAAAAGTGTGATGATCTTCATTATTAGAGCATTGTCCTAGTGAGGAAAGGATGATGAAGACTATGATTCCCCCACAAGTCGGGATGAGACTTCGTACTTTGCAAAAAGAAAAAAAAGGAAGAAAAAAAGAGAGAAAGGCCAAAAAGAAGAAAAAAAGGAAGGCCAAAGAAAAAAAGAAAAAAAAGAAGAAAAATAAAAATAAATAAATGAGAGAAAAAGAGAGAAAGGACAATGCTACTATCTCTTTTTCCACACTTGT
The DNA here is from genome assembly GCF_018294505.1 of Triticum aestivum. Classification (NCBI taxonomy): domain Eukaryota; kingdom Viridiplantae; phylum Streptophyta; class Magnoliopsida; order Poales; family Poaceae; genus Triticum; species Triticum aestivum. The sequence continues at coordinate 302,174,614 of NC_057807.1, forward strand.
GCTTCAAAATAGCACCATGATCTTCATGATAGAGAGTCTCATATGTTGTCACTTTCATATACTAGTGGGAGTTTTTCATTATAGAACTTGGTTTGTATATTCCAATGATGGGCTTCCTCAAAATGCCCTAGGTCTTCGTGAGCAAGCGAGTTGGATGCACACCCACTTAGTTTCTTTTGTTGAGCTTTCATAAATTTATAGCTCTAGTGCATCCGTTGCATGACAATCCCTACTCACTCACATTGATATCTATTAATGGGCATCTCCATAGCCCGTTGATACGCCTAGTTTATGTGAGACTATCTTCTCCTTTTTTGTCTTCTCCACAACCACCATTCTATTCCACATATAGTGCTATGTCCATGGCTCACTCTCATGTATTGCGTGAAAGTTGAAAAAGTTTGAGATTATTAAAGTATGAAACAATTTCTTGGCTTGTCATCGGGGTTGTGCATGATTAAATACTTTGTGTGATGAAGATAGAGCAACAACGAGACTATATGATTTTGTAGGGATAACTTTCTTTGGCTATGTTATTTTGAGAAGACATGATTACTTTGATTAGTATGCTTGAAGTATCACCATTTTCATGTTAATATGAACTTTTATTTTGTATCATTTGGATCTGAACATTCATGCCACAATAAAGAAAATTACATTGAGAATTATGCTAGGTAGCATTCCACATCAAAAATTTCTTTTTTATCATTACCTACTCGAGGACGAGCAGGAATTAAGCTTGGGGATGCTTGATACGTCTCCAATGTATCTATTATTTTTGATTGTTCCATGCTATTATATTTCCCCTTTTGGATGTTTATGGGCTTTATTTTACACATTTATATCATTTTTGGGACTAACCAACTAACCGGAGGCCCAGCCCATATTGCTGTTTTTTTTTGCCTATTTCAGTATTTCGAAGAAAAGGAATATCAAACGGAGTCCAAACGGAATGAAACCTTTGGGAGCGTGATCTTTGGAACGAACGTGATCCAGAGAGCTTGGAGTGAAAGTCAAGAAGCTCCCGAGGACCCCACGAGATAGGGGGCCGCGCCCCCCCTGTAGGGTGCGCCCCCTGTCTCGTGGGCCCCTCGGGCGGCCACCGACGTACTTCTTCCTCCTATATATACCTATGTACCCCGAAAACATCCAGGAGCACCACGAAACACAATTTCCACCGCCGTAACCTTCTGTATCCGTGAGATCCCATCTTGGAGCCTTCGCCGACACTCTGCCAGAGGGGGAATCGACCACGGAGGGCTTCTACATCAACATCCTTGCCCCTCCGATGAGTTGTGAGTAGTTTACCACAGACCTACGGGTCCATAGTTATTAGCTAGATGGCTTCTTCTCTCTTTTTGGATCTCAATACAATGTTCTCCCCCTCTCTTGTGGAGATCTATTCGATGTAAACTCTTTTTGCGGTGTGTTTGTCGAGATCCGATGAATTATGGGTTTATGATCAAGTTTATCTATGAATAATATTTGATTCTTCTCTGAATTATTTTATGTATGATTGAGTTACCTTTGCAAGTCTCTTCGAATTATCAGTTTGGTTTGGCCTACTAGATTGGTCTTTCGTGCCGTGGGAGAAGTGCTTAGCTTTGGGTTCAATCTTGCGTGTCCTTACCCAGTGACAAAAAGGGTTGCAAGGCACGTATTGTATTGTTGCCATCGAGGATAACAAGATGGGGTTTACATCATATTGCATGAGTTTATCCATCTACATCATGTCATCTTGCTTAATGTGTTACTCTGTTCTTATGAACTTAATACTCTAGATGCAGGCAGGAGTCGGTCGATGTGTGGAGTAATAGTAGTAGATGCAGGCAGGAGTTGGTCTACTTGTTATGGACGTGATGCCTATATACATGATCATGCCTAGATAATCTCATAACTATGCGCTTTTCTATCAATTGCTCGACAGTAATTTGTTCACCCACCATAATACTCATGCTATCTTGAGAGAAGCCTCTAGTGAAACCTATGGCCCCCGGGTCTATCTCTTATCATATTTTCCTTCAATCTACTTTTATTTGCATCTTTACTTCTTGCATCTATATCATAAAATACCAAAAATATATTTATCTTATCATACTATCTTTATTAGATCTCACTTTCGCAAGTGGCCGTGAAGGGATTGACAACCCCTTTATTGCGTTGGTTGCGAGTTCTCAGTTTGTTTGTGTAGGTGCGTGGGACTTTTGAGGAGCCTCCTACTGGATTGATACCTTGGTTCTCAAAACTGAGGGAAATACTTACGCTACACTTGCTGCATCACCCTCTCCTCTTCGAGGAAAACCAACGCAAGCTCAAGACGTAGCAAAGACCAGAGGTTGAAGAAGCACTACGGCCGTTGGATCGACATCGTACGGTCACTGGAGCTAGAATCGTTCATATTTACTAAAGTTGACAAAGGCCCCCGTCCCAGTCAACTTAGTAGGCCCACAAGTCAGCCTCCCACCATGGTGGGTCCCAGCTAGCAAGGGGAGTATTCATTTTTTTTGTGCGTAATAAGGAGGCACTTCCGGTGGGTCCGAGCTAACAGCGCGGGGAACGTTTTTTCGTGAAATATGCTGGCCCGTCCGATGGGTCCCAGCAGTCAGGGGGGAAATGTTTTTTTGCAAAATAAGGTGGACCGTCTGGTGGGTCCCTGCTGTCAGGTGGAGGAATGATTAGTTTGCGCGTAACAAGGAGGTACTTCCTTACGGCCGCCTGGACCTAGCTGTCAGCCTCTCCACGTACAGTACTCTTCCGATGGAAGTCGGTCGTTGACCATGTTGACCACGCCGCGCCGAGAGCACCAGGGCGGTGGTCTGGACGACGGCGAGGCCTAGGAAGGGGACGACGCGGAGCCGGGGAAGACGCAGCAGTGGTAGCCCGCGTGGAGAGGAGTACGAGGGTTCACTGGTTCGGTTGCGGCATGAGGCTGCCGTCGCCGCAGAATAACAGGGGGTTTGGGTGAGTAGAGGGATACCCTGGGCCAGTGGTGGGAGTAGTAGGGGCCGGTGAGGCCTCCGCGGCATCACAGCCGGCCACGAGAGGCAGGAGCACGCGGCACAACCGGCGCTGCTTTGGGCGGCTGGAGCAAGAAGACCAGAGGTTGAAGCACTATGGCCGTTGGATGGACATCGTACGGTCACTAGAGCTAGAATCGTTCATATTGACTAAGTTGACAAATTCCTCCGTCCCTGTCAACTTAGTTGGCCCACAAGTCATCGTCCCACTATGGTGGGTCCCATCTAGCAGGTTGGGTATTCATTTTTTGTGCGTAATAAGGAGGCACTTCCTTGCGTGAGAAGATATAGCTGGTGGGTCCGACATGTCAGCGGGGGGGGGGGGGCGTTTTTTCGCGAAATACAGAGGCCCTTCCGATGGGTCCCAGCTGTCAGGTGGAGGAATCATTATTTTGCGTGTACAGTCCACGGCCGATGGATGTCGTTCGTTGACCACGTTGACCAGGCCGCGCCGAGAGCACCATAGCGGTGGATGACGGCGAGGCCCAGGAAGGGAACGACACGGAGCCGGGGAAGACTCGGCACTGGTTGCCCACGCGGTGGGGAGTACGAGGGTTTACTGGTCCGGCTGCCGTCGCCAGAAAATATTAGGAGGTGTGGGTGAGTAGAGGAATGGCCTGGCCAGCAATGAAGTAGGGTGGGGCGGTGCAGCCTGTGCGGCAGCACAACCATCCACAGGAGGCGGGAGCAGGCAGTCCCACCGGAGCTGGTTTGGGCGGCTGGAGCAAGACGATCAGATATTGAAGAAGCAGCACGGTCGTTGGATTAACATCCAACGGTCACTGCTGCTAGAATCGTTTGTGGACTAAGTTGACAAAGCCAAAGTACACGTCAACCTTGTAGACCCACAAGTCAGCCTCCAAATCTGTCCCAAACAGCATACAACCCGAAATTTCTAGCCAGATTCAAATTAATTTTAAATCTAAATATACCTTAATTTAAATTCAATGAAATTTTACCCGCACAAAAACAATGAAATTTAAAATATCAAAATCCGATAGAAAACAGTATTTGGGAACTAATTGCCTGTTTGCTGTATTTTTTTCATTTTACAACCCATTTATTATTACTTATAGCCCATTTCTTATTACTTATAGCCCATTTCTTATTACTTATAGCCCATTTTCTGGGCAAAATGCATCCCTCCTCGTCTTGAAAGATTTCTGGCCCAACAGGGCATAGAAAAGCAAGTAGGCCTATGTTGGTTATTCTACAAAAAACAAAATAGCTGGCTAGCCATTTTTCAGAAAGGAAAAAAACAAACTGGGCTGGTCATGTGCTAAACATATGAAATAAAAGCCTGGGATAGATGGGCCATGGGTCCCGTACAACCGAGTTGATACCCTTCTCCGTCCCGAAAAAACAAAATTACTACGCGCGCTGCTGGGTCCCTACTGTCATCCCCACCATGTACAGTCATCTCCTTATTCCTCTCGGTTGTTGACCATGTTGACAACACCGGAGGGCGGCGCCGCAGCGAGCGAACCAAGGCGGAGGACGATGGTGAGGCCTCGGACGAGAACGAACAGGAGTCGGGGAAGATCACAGCCAGTCGTGGGATGCAAGAGCAGGCGGTCCCGCCGGCGCTGGTTTGGCTTTGGCGGCTCGAGGAAGAAGAGACTGAAGAAACGCAACAGATGTTGAATGTCAATCGAATGATCAAGGTTGGCACAATCGTTTTTTGAGTAAGCGGACACCAAGTAGCATACTTTTTTATATATAGGAAGAAAACTGCGAGGAAATGCGTTCGTCTGCCGTCCTCCTCACAGGGAACGTTCGCCACATAAGTGACTAACACCCTTGGTTTTCAACCGAGAGGTCTTGGGTTCGAGTCTGAGGAACTCTCAATTTTGTCCTCCTTCCTTCCTCGCAAAAAAGGGAAAGAAAATCAAAGACTTGGGAAGGCGTATAGAACAAGCTAGTGTACCAGTAAAGAGACGTTGCCGAGTTTTAGAAAAAAGAAAGACGTGCTCCTGTAGCCAGTTCGAATCCAAACCTAGACTATGCCTATATATGGTGCAATGCTACTCTGCAAGTAATGAAACTGACATATCCAACGTTCACTTCTCCTCTTCTCTACTTACTCTGCCTAGCATCAGAAGCTCTGGCCGCAGCAACCATGTCTGCTGGCTGCTCGTCCACCTGCTCTTCAGCAGGCAACAACCAGATATGCGCCAAGTCGCCACCCGTACCATCGCCTGTGGGTCTCATCACACCCCCGCCGGCACGCGCACCGCAGCCGATTGCTCATCGCAACCTGCTGCCGTTGGTGTGGTGCCACTGCTGCAAATCATGCAGAGTCATCCGCCGCGTCTCAACCATAATCCGCAACTCTGGCCGAGTCTTCTACAAATGCCCGAATCATGGGGTAATAATATGTTTAAGTGTTGTTCTACTGCTTTCAGTTGCTGATTTTTTTTAATAGTTTGGTTGATGATCTTCCAATTTGATTCGTGCAGAAAAGGGAAGATTCGTGTGATTTGTATTTCTGGGAAGTTGCTGATGTGGGGGAATGCAACTACGCTGATTATTTGGTTAGCCGAGGAATCCCAATACCAGCAGGTTGGGGTGTTGGACAAGTAACTGAAGGAACGGCAGAAGAGGAAGATGCAGAGCAGAAGGTTAAAGATGCAGTTCCTCTGATCATGGCCAAGCAACAGCTCCTGAACGGCCTTGACAGCAATGAGGAGATGAAAGAGCTTGTGAAGATAGTGGGCAAAATCGATGTGCTCTGTAGGATGATTGTATCTTTATTTGCAGTGTATGTAGCACTCGTGATGTATTCAGTGGCTACGACATGAGCACTTTGCTGAAACTAGTAATGAATGAAACCTGTGTAGCAGGCTGGGCATAGTGTTGTGAACATCTAATGATTTCTATTAACGAAATCAGGGGGTATCCCCTTTTGCTCATATAAATAAATAAATAGCAGAGGCCCTGTCGGGTCAGCTTTGTTCTCATTCGAAGACGTCGAGCAAATTGCAGTCCAACAGCAAACTATGTCATCAAATTCAAGTTTCACAGCAAATATGAGTACAACTAAACAACAATGTCATCATGTTTTAGTTGTCATACAATCACCAAACACAAATCAGCATACATAACAAGTGATGTTCTCACAGCAAAATACTAAACAACATGTTCATCAGGTTTCAGTTGTCATAGCAAACACAATTTCACATAGTAGATAAAAAAACGTCTTCTGACAGGCAAATACGACAAAAGCAATGTAATCATCATCTGCAGCAGCAGCGTCAACATCTTCGCCATGTGTATCAGTCTGAATCGTAATTCCCCATGGTGTCATCTTCTTCTTCGTCCTCAACGTCCTCGAACGTTGGCTTCTTCTTGGTCAACTCTTGTATGTCCACAGCACGACAGGCGATCTTTTCGCCGGCGTCATTGACGTGATGGTTCTCAAAGATATTAGGAACATCTGTGTTATCTTGTACATCAGGAGCAGTGTAAGCATCATCTTGTTGTGAAACTTCATTAAACGAATTCCTCTGCTCAAACCTTTGCAATACTCTCCAGTCATCGCTACGTGCAAATGTGTCTTCCAAGAAAAATATCTGTGTTGCTTGATTTGCCAAAATAAAAGGCTCGTTGGTCTGGTACGCCGCCTTGACATTGATGGATTTGAAATAATCATCAGCTCTGGGTTTTGTGATCCTGGAAGACAGGTTATACCAACGAGATCACAACAGAACCACACACCAATGATCCTCGAAACTGGAGATATACTGCAACTGAACAATGTCTGTTATGTTAGCATACATTTCAGTTGTCTCTTTGTCATACGAATCCGTGCTCGTGATGGCACTGTTTTGTGTCTTCCTGCCTTCGTCTTGTGCAAGGGTGTTGTAGCGCACATCTCCAACAACGCAAGATTCATAATGTCTTACCCGAGTATCAGGACCCATTGCTAGTGAGTAAAGGGCATCATCAACTGCCTGCCCATCCTCCCGCATCTTCTTAACCTATGGTTAGAAAATAGACAAGCTGATCATCTTATGTACTCAATATATTAAAAAAACTGATAGTGCACTTCAAAAGCTTACATGGTTCTTGAACCATTTCACAAATCCTGCCATAACCAGTTTGTCAATTTTTCTTGGATTTTGTGGCAGTAACTCCTCTTTGTAGATGCTGCACAACATAGTGATCGCGTCAAACATCTAAATATATAAGAATGTGCTGCAAGTTTAGTAGATTACGATGTATAAGCTGCAGTACTGCACTTACTTGATATAAGGTAGTATCTCAGGATAGTTATTCAACACATACCAAACCATTTTGTCCAAATCTTTAGGTTTGTCCTCTTGTCGACTCTTCCCTGTAACTCGAACAGAATAATCGAAAACATTGAGCCCGGGATTGTCTTCACCCACCTCTTTGCTAAGCTGATCAGCTGTTTCAATGTATTTTGAGCAGAATGTCAACGCTTCTGCAGCAATGTAGGCCTCTGCAATGGAACCCTCGGGTCTAGCTCTATTCCTAACATAGCCCTTGAAAGTGCCTAGCTGCCTTTCAATAGGGTACATCCAGCCATACTGTACTGGACCTCTAAGTAGTGCCTCATCAGGTAGATGAACAGCCAAATGCACCATCACATCAAAGAAGGCTGGAGGATATATCTTCTCAAGGTCACATAGGATAGTTGGTATATTGTCTCTAAGACGCTCCAAAGCATCTATCCTGATATTTCTACTGCAGAGTTCCCTGAAGAATTGTCCCAACTCTGCAACTGCTCTGTATAAGTCAGGGCGGCCCAATCCTCTAAGGATAACAGGTAAAACCCTTTGAAGTAGGACGTGGCAGTCATGAGTTTTCAACCTACCTTGTTTCCATCTGCACTGACTCTCCTTTCAGGGTTGGAAGCAAATCCATGTGGGAATCTCACACATGACAGGACCTCGCAGAATTCTTTTCTTTTTACCTTGTCCAAGACGTACACAACTGGTGCCATATCCCGTGGTTTACCTTCATCTTGCACCTGCAAATCCTTTCTGATACCCAGGTGTGTCAAATCAATCCTAGATTTTAAGGTATCTTTCATCTTGCCTTCAATGTTAAGAAGTGTGCCAATAATGCTGTCAGATATATTTTTCTCGATGTGCATCACATCAAGATTATGCCGCAGATCCAAATCTTTCCAATACTCCATGTCCCACAAAGTGGACCTGCGGGTAAACAATAATCTCTCTTCTACCGTGCCATGCTTCCTTTTCCTGCTACCATTACCAGGATGGTTTCCTGGTGTAATATGCCTGACCTTCTCTAATTCCACTTGCAACTCATCGGTGGTGAGCCTCTTTGGCGCATCACGGTTTTCATGCTTTGCATTGAACACATGTCTTCGGTATTTTCTAGGATGCGGCTTGTCCTTGGCAAGGAAACGGCGGTGTCTAATGTAATAGATCTTGCTAAGTATTGTGTATGACAGTCGATTCCTGTCACAGCGAACACATGCATTGTAACCATGTGTCGTTCACCCTGACATAGTGCCCAAAGCCGGATAATCATGGATGCACCAAATTACAACAACACGTTGAGAGAAATCAGCCGCTGGGCTGCTATATAGGTCTTGAGTGAGAACACCCTTCCATAGCTGTTGAAGTTCCTCCACAAGAGGCTCCATGAAGAAATCAAAATCCTTTCCAGGACTTTTTGGACCTAGGATGAGCAAGGCCATCATGTAGTTTGATTCTTTGGTGCGGACATTTGGAGGCATGTTGTAAGGGATAACAAGCACTGGCCACATGCTATATGTGGCGCTCTGGTGGCCAAATGGGTTAAATCCATCTGAAGCTAATCCAAGTCTAATGTTTCTCAGGTCAGCAGCAAACTCTTTGTGTTTATCATTGAAGCTTTTCCACTCACTACCATGAGATGGATGGCTCATTACATTCTGATCTCTGTACTCCTGGTTCCTAGAATGCCACAGTACATCCTCTCTTGTTTCAGCATCATGAAATAACCTCTATAATCTTGGTGTAATTGGAAAATGTCTCAGAACATTATGAGGAACCCTCTTCACAACATCACCATCTTTCCATCTTGATGATTTTCATTTCGGGCATTCACTTAAGTTGGCATAATCCTTCCGGAATAGAACACAATTATTCTTACAAACATGGATCATATCATATCCAATTCCAACTGCATGAAGGAAATTCTTCATTTTACTGTAGGTGTGTGGCAGCTCAGATGATCTGGGAAAGATTTGCGGAAAGCAGCCAACATCGCATCGAATGATTTGTTGGTCATCCGCTCAGATGTCTTCACCTGAAGAAAGGTGACCATAGCTGAGAATATTGACAGCTTATTTCCTGGGGTGACAAAAACGTTGCATTGTTCCAACATGCGTGCCCACCGTTTTTCTTCTGCAGGTGAAAGTTCACGGAATGCACGAGCATTTCGTATCATTGTTTCAATGTTGGTCAAACTCACTGGCTCCGCCACCACCACCTCCTCCTCCTCTTCCATGTGAGCATCAGGCAGATCAAGATAGTGATCTGCTGCTTCCACGTAGTCAATAACATTGACGTTCACAGCTTCACCATGATGAACCCACCTAGTATATGTGACTGACATCCCATACAAGTGTAGATGATTTTGCACAGTTGACTTGGGTCTTTTAACTGAATTCATACAACTGCTACACGGACAGAGCACATCTAATTTCGGACCACCGTACTCAGCTCTGATAAAGTTCATGAAGTTTTCAACCCCCTCGACATATGCAGTGGAGAATCTTCGAGCAGAAGTTATCCAAGTCCTGTCCATCTGTTAGACATACAAATTAGTTCTTCTACTAGATATTACAGGAAAAACATATATGCTTTTTTATGAAGTCCAGAAAAAAAATACCTAGGTCGATGTCTAAAGCTATGGCAAGATATTTGGACGAGCAGATCTAAGTAACGAAATATTTTAGATCATCAGGGGAGTTTGGCGCCCCCCGGTTCCATTCATTATAAAATAAATGAAACCACATCAGTCCAACACCCAAGCATGCCTCAAACGCATGTTCTGAAAGAGCAAAAATAAAATAGTACAGTGTAAAAAATAAGGCCTGCAGCCTATTACAGGATTAGCGATCCAACTTTCTTGACTCTCAACTAAACCGATGAAAACACTACAGCAAAGTGATCCACGCCCCTCCTGCGTTAGCTAGAATCCTCATGTCTTCTGCAGTGAGCATCTTGCGGACCTCCTTGATATGCTCCACGAGCCCCCCTTTCATCTTCTTGAGGGGTTGAGTTGGTGTGCCAGGCTAGTCTAGAGGCGATGCAGGGCTCGAACTAAGTAACTAAATATATGTAAAGCTAATTCAGCAAACATATTTGAGTGCTAAATTATGGCAGGCTGTTTCAGCAGTCAATGAGGCCAAGCACACAGCCAACGAACTATCAAAGGCCATCGCAACAACAAAGATCGAGTATAAAACTCGACCATGGCAATCTACGTCACAATAAATATATGGCAGGATATTTTAGAAACTAATCGGCCTTGGCATGCCATCTCAGCTAAGCAGATTGAGTGCAGAATAGGGCAAGGAAACTTCTTAAGCAGAGCATATTGACAGTAAACTACTTCGGCAAACAGTGAGATTAACAGTGTCTATCAGCTAACATTCAACGCTACACCGACATGAATGGGGCCTCAGTCTAGAATGCGCGTACCGTGGGAGAAGCTGACCGCCGTGCGTCTCCACACGAACATCGCCAGCGGTGGTGGCGCTGACCGCCGTGCGCCTCCACAAGAACGTAGCCAGAGGTGGCGACGCGGCTAGAGGACGACAGTCTATGAGAGTGTACTGTGGGAGCGTTAGGATCGCCGTGCGTCCCCTCAACGAACCGCGGCACCGACGTATCGGCGCGGCAGGGAGGGCGGCTTTGGCGGAGCGAATGGAGTGGAGGGGGGACGGGGGCAGGGGGGTTTGGGGAATATTTGGCCGAAGGGCGGTTGAATCAAATTTGGGGGGAATTTTTGTGTGTGGGGGGGGGGGGAGGATTTTCGCGCGGTGGGCGTGGGGAGTTTGGCGCATGGTCGGTTTCTCCAAGTGCAGCCCCACGTGTCAGTGAAGAGGCAAGCCGAAGCGCATTCCATTTGCGTGAGCCGTGTGCAGGACCGAACGTGTGTGGGGTGCAATGCGACCGCGACAGGAGTGCTGTGAGTGTAGCGCCTTTTTTCCTTTTAAACTAGGTGCTTCGCCCCCTCAAAAAAAATGTTGCTTCGCGCGATCCATCGATACTACTACTAGTAATCCGGTAATCCCGAGTAAAACGGCGCGGCCGGGTATTTTCCCGCGTGATATGCTGGGAGGTTGTCTTAGTTGGTTTTTTTAGATTTGTCTCGGTTCAATAGAAAGCAGAGTTGGTGATGATGGTGTGCCTGTCATCCTGCAATATAGGCCGTCCGATCTATATCTAATGGATAGGAAGGAAACTATGACAATTTACCCGCACTCCTCTCCACATTTGCAGATAAGGCTTTCCCTCGTTCATCCTTTTCTCCCACAAGATCTTGATCTTCCATGCAACACACGGGCATCTTGCTAGAACTCCTACAATATGTATATTATTGTGAAAGTTCATATACACCGGCCGAGATTAATGCAAACACGGCAGATTTTCATTACATTTTGAACTTTTATAGGACAGAAAAATAAAATAAACCCGACCCTAAACCTATTCTATGGCGGCGACCGACGTCCTCCATCTGCGATCTCTATGTACGGGGGCGGGGTTCAAGACCCGTGAAGTGAAGGTGCGGTCTTTGGCGAGGAAGAGTAGAACACGGGATACGGACCGGCCAGTTGGCACACCATGCCCTGCTGCCTCCCATGCCCTACTCATCCTCGGAGGAGTCCCCGACCTCGGTGGTGCCGGACGTTGGACGGCGGCAAATAGGACGCGTGGCTGACGGTGCTCCCGTTGTCGGCCGCCAGCGTGGCCACCGCTTGTGCGGTCGCGTCCGCGTCCGACTACGCCGCTATTGCATCGCGAGAGGCGACTTGAGCGAGGGCGGCGACCGCGAGCTTCATCCCCGAAGATAAGCTCTCCCACAGAGCGTTCGCACTTGCTGTCATGGCGGATGTGGTGCCAGGTAGGAGGACGATGCGCTATGGTGTGGAGGTTAGCTCGGCGTTGCCGCTTTAAGTAGCGCATTCCGGTGAGGCCAAGTGTCCGGGTGCATCATTAAGTCACTAGAGTTGGTTCCTTGGGACCAAGCCTCTTAACGACGACATACGAACGGACGGCATGAATGCGGGCAGCTGGCGCCGGCTGGGAACGCACCGTGTGATGGCGCGAGGGACAAGGGCTTTGGTGTGCCTAGGTAGTCAGCTGCGGTCGTGGCAACGTTGGAGATGCCCTTTGCTCAAATGCGATCCCCGCATGTCATTGAAAAAGCAAGACGACCCGGCATGGTCTCAGGTCCAAAGGATGCAGTTGGCCGCGCTACACCACTCCGCGGACGCGTCGCAGCACCCCGTGCATCCTCGACGAGCCGGGTGTTGGGGTGTGTTTGGATTGTGGCCAAAGTGCACCTTACCAAAATTTTGGTCATGACCCAAAGATTGGTCTTTGTTTGGATGGTTGCCATTTCTTTGGCATGTCAATGAACTCTAGCCAACTCTAGTTCATTTTTCTTGCCAATGTCGGCCAAATCATGGGCAACCAATACCTCAACCAAAATTTTAGCTACCCAATGCTTTGATGGGGCAACCTTGGGCACAAACCAAACATACCGTTGGTCATGCCACAACACTAATGCCACCCTCGGCACACTGAAACCGACCGTGTCTATCGACAATATGAGCGTGTCGCTCACCGCGGTCGCCGTGTCCAGAGGTGGCGCTGGAGCTGCGCCCCGTTGTTGGCCCCAACGACCCACATGAACGGTTGTGAGTGGCGAGGAAGTCGTGGGCCAGCTCTTCCATTGGACTAGTCTGCGCTACGTCGTCCCGACGGGTGTGCCCCACATGTCGGTTTCCCTGTTTTCCCGGCCATATTCGAGCGTCAGTGCTCTGCGTTGCGCATTAGGCCTTTCACTATGTAGGCCAAGCGAGACAACTTATTATTTATTTGAGCTGTTCATGTGTAATCATGTGGCGTTTGCTTATTTCTCATTCCTCTCCAACCCTCTTCTCCATCGATCATGTCGCCCTCCAGTCGAGTCCATCCTCCCGCATGCCTCATTTGAACATTCCGCCGAGTATCATTCGCATGTACCCACCCTAGTCCTCTTTCAATAGATCTCCGGACCCCGAGATGAAATCAAGAGGGAACGAGTGGGGGCATGTGATACCTAAGGCGGATTCAAAATTTTGAACTGGTGATCATAGCATCCGCAAATCATATATAAAGGGTATTCAATGTTCGTTTCATTTTTGAACGTACAATATACTCCCTCCTATCCTTTTTACTTTACATATAAGTTTTATGTGTAGTCAAAGTATCTCTACTATGATAAAAAAGGTATCAACATTCAACAACGCCCAATCAATATTGTTAGATTCGTACGTACTCCTAGATTTGTACTCGAGATGGTTTCCAATTTGACTATTGACAAGATTAACAGTACTCCTTTCACATAGGTGAGTAAGTCATCTTAGGCTGTGCACCATGACCAAGGAGGAGGGGAAAACGAGAGACATTAATGTTTATTTGCTAATTAATAGTATTGCATGCAAACCACTGCATGTCATGTTTGATAGTCTCAGGTCATTAAAAGCATGCACACCCTAATCTCTTATTGGTTGATATGTCAAAAACAAGAAACGAGGTAGAAGTTAATGCACCACGCCTACGTGTTTTGGGATTATTTGGTTTTCGTAAGATGACTTACACACCTAGACGGAGGGAGTACATGAGATGTATAATGTGAAAATTATATCATTGGAAACTCCTTTCACATACGAAATTGACCGTATGCTTTGTGTAAGTTGCATGTCATATATTATTAGTCTAACATTTGGTGAAAGTTAGCCTCGAAAAACGCATTAGACCTTGTATGCTTAGTGTAAGTTGGATGTCATACATTATTACTCTAACATTTGTGTAAGTTGCATGTCATATATTATTACTCTAACATTTGGTCAAAGTAGTATAGTGGAAGTGGATCCTGTGACGTAGGTATCCCTGCCTTACCCTCCCTTTCGATCACTTACTGGCAGACCCCATGCTTGCTAGGCCCCGCATGTCAGTTACTCAATGGGTTCAGCCATGTCAGGGGATCCTCATCTATAGTATACTCCCTCTGTTTTTATTTACTCCGCATAAAATGGAGGGAGTGGTGGTATAATAAATGACGCGGGCAGGGGAGGGGGAGGGACGTCGGTTTGCTCTCAACTGCGGTCTCACAAGCGAGCGAAAATGCAAGACGAAGCGCGTTCCATTCGGTGAGCGACATGGAGGGTCCAGAGTGCCAGGCTGCAACGCGAACGCGACAAGAGAGATGTATAGTCAAAACCGATTGACCGGTCGTCACCGGAACCACTATTCACACCACAACCTTCGCTGCTCGGCCTACGCCAGCCACTGCCCTAAAACCACACCAAATCTCCAGCCCATTCCCCCACCTTTCGATCCCCTAGCCCGCATCAACCGTCCCCTAGTTCGCCGGAAAGCCATGGTGCGCCGCAAGATCACGTACTACAAGATGCTGACGCCGGAGCGCCGCGCAGAAATTGCGGCGGCGGTCGGCGCCATAGGCCTCCGTTCCCAAGCTCGCTTTGCAGCGGGCCAATCCCCGAGTTCTCTGGAGCCAAGCTACAAGGAGGAGGAAGCCGATCCAATGTTCACTGCGGAGGTCGCGGCGCAGAAGGCCCCCGATGGGTATGAGACGATGGACATCGACTTCGTTCCGGCGTCTGAGTCCCCCATGGTGCAGGCGGACCAGCGGTTCAACATGGCGATACTAAAGGAGGACCGGGAGGCAGAGGCTCAACTCAACGCGGAGCGCGCGCATGCCGCTGCCATCGAGGCTCTCCTGCACGCGGAACCGGATGTCGTGGATGTGAACCGGGCGGCGGAGGCTCAACTTGAGGCAGAGCGCGCGGATGCCGCTGCCATTGAGGCCCTCCTGCAGGCGGAACCGGACGTCTTGGACATGAACCGGACGGCAGAGCTCGACTCGACACAGAGCGCGCGGATGTCATTCTCATCGACGCCCTCCTGCAGGTGGAACCGGAAGTCCTGGACTTAAACCGGGCGGCGGAGGCTCGACTCGACGCAGAGCGCGCGGATGCCGCTGCCATCGAGGCCCTCCTGCAGGCGGAACCGGACGTCCTCGACTTGAACCATGCTGTGCTCTCGTCCGTGCAGAGCGCCCGCACGCTCTGCTTGAACGAGTAGCTGGAGGCTGAGGACAACCACGGTGCGGAGACACACGTCGGCAGCGACGGCTGGTTCGCGCCGGCAGCCAAAGACGACGAGGCCGTCTCTTTCCGTGAGCAGTGATAGTTTTTCTTTATGTTTTTGTTTTTATGGATCTTTTGCTATGTAAAAACATACTACTTGTTATGCAAGTTGCCTGACTTGGGTCAGTCTACCATTTCAGGCGGTTGGATGAATATCCTACGTCTCCTAACCCTTATTTCCTTCTTCCTCACCTCTTCTTCTTCCCCAACAGACCACCGCACGGGCCGTACGGATACTCCCCAACATGCGGTTGGATAAACATACTCTATGAATGAAAATTATGTGTCGGCGATAGGATGGCTGAGTTTGGTTTGTTCACAGGCGACAACACGTGTCAGTGAGGGTGCGTTCCCTTGGTTGGGTTTGCGGCGTGCAGGAGCAACTGTGTGAGGGTGCGGTGCGACCGCGGCGTGCAGGAGCGATCGTGTGAGGGTGCGATGCGACCGAGACAGCCGTGCACAAGTGTACCTCCTTCTCATTTAGAAAACTTTAGGCAAGCTTGGCAAAAATGTGTGGTGAAGTTTGGCAATGCAAGGCCTAGACCCAAACAGGATAAGTACGTATGTACTAGGAGTACTAGTGTTAAAAAAGAAAGGCGATGTTTTCCTTCGATACAAATCCTCGTTTCATGTGTCAATTAATGCGTATTTTTTTCTCGAAAGACCAAAGAGCTAACCATCTCACTCCTCATCGCTTGATTAATGCAGCGCCATGCAAACAAACCTTCTCACTTCCGCATGAATGCATGGGATATTAATGTCCTTGGTTGCTAACCCCATCAATTTTGCCTCGATTAGTGTTAGTGGCCCTTTGCAAATTGTAATTTTGATATTACTGGCCTTGTGTACAAAAAAATGGAGGTAGTAACTATATTTGAATTCCTTGCCCATTGCGGTGACGTCGACGATTTTTTTGTGGTTTGGCGAAGTGCGTTCGACGGAGAACACCATTGAGGGACACCATGGTAAGTCGTTCGCAAGTGCCGCCTGCAAGCCGAGACAACCGCCTTATTTGCATCCAGGAAGTCCTTTACTAGTACTAGTACTAGGAGTACTACTGCGGTGAGATGGTTTCTCGAAGAAGACGATGGAGAAGCGGAGTCAGCGAAGAGTGAAATGATGGTTGCTTCGTCCATGCTTTGTGATTTGACGCTTCACTGCTTTGTGATTTGTGATAGAAGGGACAGGGGAGTAGACTCTGTGCTCTATACTGTACTACATGCGTCCAAGCATGGGAGAAAGAGGAGATATATTGCATTTTTCTATTCCTTCAATCAATAAATCAAGGAGCTTCGGTTCCATCTTTTTGGTTTTGGCAACACCGTCCATAATGGTTCCCACGATGCCAAAAGCTATTTTCACATTTGGCTACACATTGTGGATGCCCTTAACCGTACCACTTGGTTTTGCTCCTGTGTGCTATCTATACAAATCTCAATTATATGGATCTAAAAAATTATAGAATCAAAGATTAGTAAAAAGGAGGTGATTTTGCCGCGCGGATGGCAGGGGAGGTTTCTTATTTTCGGAGGACGTTGTCCTGGCGGTTTGCTAACATGCGGTCCCACGTGTCAGTGCTTTACCAAGCTGATCCGCGTCCCACATGAGGCAGAACAATGGCAGAAGCAACACGTGGTTAAGTTGAAGAAGATGAGGGAGAAGCGGATTCAACAATGAGTGAAATGATGGTTGCTTCGTCCCTCCAACTTCTTTTTTAGCATTATTACTTCGTCCCTCCAACTTAACTGCGGGAAAGGTGCAGCTTTGTGATTTGACGCCTCATTGCTCATTACTACGCCTGCGCCATGACTGGGGTGCTTCACCCCGGCTGCTCTGCACTGTATTCTGGTATGGCACGTGGACCCGGTAGCTTGATGTCCCACATGTCGGCGAAAGGGACTAGAAGATTTATGAAAGCGAGCGCTCCACTCTTACGACGGAGGAGTAGATGACACGACGGCCCAGTGAACTGTCACCTGTACTGTATAGTACTATAGTTTTGCTGTTTCGCACGATCCATCGATACAAACCCGATTAAACAGGAAAGGGCGGGATTTTTCCCGCGCGGTAGATGATACTGGCCATACATTTCAAAGGCAATTTTAATGTATGCAAACTGAATAATTATAAGTAATAATATGATATCTAGTAAAACTAAAAACACATATGATTTATTGTGTTAGAGTGTAGTAGTAGTGCTGTATTGCATAGTTGTTAGATGTAACATGCGAGAACATGTAGAGATGTAGTTTTGGAGGGCCTACAGAGAGAAAAGCGTAATATGGTCACCGAACTTCAGAATAAGCTGATTACGGTCACTATATACGTTTTGCGGTGATTATCTGGTCACTTGCTCACAGTTCAGCATCGGATTGCACTCTGTTGATCGGCCAAATATTCTGCGTGGCGCCATGTTGACTAGTTAAATTGACCACGTTCCTTGTGGGTCCCACCTGTCAGTTCGCATAGGGAAAAGGTCAGATAAACACAAATTTACACAGGCGTGACAAGGCTCCAACCCTTGCGTGGGAATCACCTGGTTGTGTATGTGTCTGTCAGGGCCTGATGTGTGCGCATGCACGTGTAGGTTGAGCACTTGAGCGTGAGAGTGTGTGTTGGTCGTGTGGTGTACTGGTGTGTGCATGCATGCGTGTGTGTGTGCGTGTGAGTGTTGCATGTGTGCGTGGCTGCGTGTGTACATGTGAGTGTTGCGTGCGTGCGTGCATGTGTTTGTATGAGTGTTGCGTGGATGGAGTTCGTGTGCATGCGTGCGTGTGTGTATAATCACCACACCAGCTCCTGTGTGTTAAAATAGACGGCTCAGCATACCAATACAAGGCCACCTTGTCCGCTGTGCCAGCGGTCATGACTTCGAACCACCGTCAAAATATTTTTTTGTCGTTTGTTTTCATTCTTACTAGCAAGATGCCCGTGCGTTGCACGTAACATCAAGATGCATTTGTATGACTTGTTTATCTTGTGAGAGAAAAGGATGAATGAGGGAAGGCCTTATTTGCAAATGTGGAGAGGTGTGTGGGTACCTTTTTGCAAAATTGCCATAGTTTCTTTCCTATCCGTCAGATATAAATCGGATGACCTATATTGCAGGATGGCATGCACACCATCATCACCAACTCTGTTTTTTATAAGAGTGTATTTTATAATAGAGTAGATGTAGAGTAGATACAAGTTGACAGGTGGGCAGGATGGTAGTGAGATAATGTGATGCAACACTAGAGGTGCCACGTGGAGCGTTTAACTGGTCAACTAGTCCTGTCATGAGCAAATACAAAGTTGTATGGTGAGCCCGTGACTGTATAATAACCACTAAACGTAAACGGTGACCGTAATGAGTGGATTATGAAGTCCAATGTATGTATCGTGCTTTCACTTCAAATACAATGATCGTCATTGCGTATATCACGAGAGAAAGATGAAACACGCGTGAATTTTCTAGGGGCTTACTTTTAGAGGACCTAGAGATAGTTTTGTGTGCATACGTGAAAGGGGTGTAATATCTCATGACAAGACCAATGCTTACAGGAAGATTGGCAAGATGGGGCCATCATCCTTACCGAGTTCGACATTGTGTATGCGTCGTAGAAGGCCATTAGAGGGCAAGCGATGGCGGATTACCTAGCAGCACATCGTACATATTTCTACAGTAAATAAAATATTTCCATGGATGGGATTGCACGTAGTCCATTCCACCTTTATCTATCTAGGTTATCCTTCTTTCTTAACAAAGCAGAATGGGGGGGGGGGTATGCGATGGAGAGAGAGATGCTCTTCGTTTCTCTTTATTATGACTAACTTTGTATATAGTATAAAAATATACAAATTCACAGTGCGGAATAAATATCATTGTGGGCACCATGCAATGCAAATTAGCGTTTGTACTCCTCCATATAACTTTGTAATGTTGTATATATGTAGAAACTCTAAAATAATTTGTTGGCCACACTTTATTCAAAAGGAATGTTGTATGCGAAATAAACGTGAAGAGAGGGCTTTTTAGATCAATGGGGTACGTGATGTAACATGTGTGAATGTGTAGTTGATGCATTTGGCGGGGCCTAGAGAGGTATGTGTGTGTATTACGTATTCGAGAGAGGCATGGATAGAGGGGCCGACGGGGGGGGGGGGGCGTGGGAGAGATAGCACGAGAAATGAGAGTGGTCTAGAGAGAGAGAGAGAGAGAGAATATGACGTCACGACAAGAGATCCCATTCCCTTGAGTGTGTATATGCAAGGGGGGAGGGAATAGAGGCACCAGGAGAAATTTTCTGTGTGTGTGGTGTTTGTGTTGGTATGTGTGGGTGTGAGAAGATAATGAGACGTGGGGGCAGAGGGTGTGTCACCGCGTGAGGTCCGGTGGGTCGAGGTGAGGCCCTTCGTTCGGTTCCATCCTGCGCCACATTGGTCGGCCCATGACACATTTAGGAAGACCCATGGATGACTAGTCGTACAAGACAAAGATAGCAGAATTATGAAGGACTCTGTGTCCACTGACAAAGCCGGCTAGGATTTGTAACCCTAGGTTCTCGGACTAAGGTAACCCCTTTATCTCTGATATTACTATTCAACCAACCTAACTTTAAGGGGCATCCTACAGAATGCTCTGCTAGAATCATACTCGTCGATTAGGAAGAGAGGTGTGAGATAATGCGTGAGAGACAGGCGTAAAGATAATGTGCGTACATGAGACACGTAGGCAGGTCCATGTATATAGAAAGGGTCGATGAGGATTGTGCGTGTGTATGTTTGCGAGAGGAAGAGTGCTTGTGATAAAGGTTAGTGAAAACAGTTGTAAATGGTTACGAGAGGGAGGGAGGGTTATATCTATAGCATGTGTGCGAGAAAGACACCTCGGGAGAGAGTGTGTGAGCATGTGTGAGAGACCACCGATGGAGAGTGAAACTACACGTAAAAGACTGCTCTACACATTGATTAAAGATATAAATTGTATCCAAATATTAGGATGGGATCATGATATTTGCAATTCGCGTAAGGAGCGGTCATTGATCCATCAGACATCTAGATTCTATCGAATTTGAGCATGTCTATGTTATTATTCGACACAATTGATCCACATAGTTAGTATTTTGAACTCCAGACAATGCATCGCTTTAGCAATCGAATATAAACGTGAGTATAGTTCATGTTGTGTGTGTAAAGCACATTATACATACGAAAGTTACACAATGGACATTTATAAATAGCTACCTATGAACTAGCATACATTTGAATTCAACCTAAGGTGGTTTAAAAAAATCGAATTCAACATGAAGTCCATTCAATTATTTGAATTTGATATCATGGCATTTGTAAACCATACCTAAACTATGGGGGTACCAATCTTTGCTCTGATTTTGTACATAATAGCATATGTAGTCGTGTACAAAATAGATTCAAATTTAGCTCCTCCATTCCAAAATAATCGTAGTTATAGGATTTTCAAGTGTCAAAATTTCAAAAGGAAGCGGATAATTTAATGAGGTTTTCAAACATACAAGGTCAAATATAACGTTGTCTATTTAGGTCAATCCTCATAGTTCAAGAGTACTCTAAACGTGAATGCTTGTGTTTCAAAATTTCGAACGAAGCGCCAAAAGAGCCTCTACTCGCCCGAAACCGCGTGAGACCAATGTTTGGTAGTACAAGGAAATTACTTTTCTAATAACTCCGACCCGTGAAACCTACCGGCCCGACGTCCAAAGGTCTAAACCGGGGTAGGTTTGTAGCTTCATCTAGACGCCACGCAACCGCCTCCGAAAAACATTCATACACAATGGCCGCCTAAGCACACATGCGCGCGGCCGAAATCGCTCCCGCCCACTATTTGGGACACCTGGGATTACCATCCTACCCCCGACCCGCAGTAGGTCCGAAATTTAAGAGGGGGGCAAAGTTTGTACTTTCCCCAAATTTCAAACAAGCGCGTCCCATCTTCTGTTCAAAAAAGCCAAAAACAAGCGCGTCCCAGACCGAAACATGGTTCCCCCCACCCGTCCGATTCCCCATTCGTACTCCGTGGGCGCCAAAACTACCTCTCCACCAGCCGCGAAACCCCGGCGTCCTCCGTCCGCCATCCCATCCCACCCATCAACCGCCGCCCTCCTCCATCACGCCGGAGCCGATACCCCGACGTCGTCGTCCACCGCAACCTCAACCGCAACGCCCTCCACGGCTAGTAGTTGAAGCCGAGGCCGAGCCGTCCGTACCCGAGCCAGTTCAACCACGCCGTCCTGCGCCTCACCGCTGCCGCTCCAACTTCGCCACCCTCCACCGCACCGGAGCTGTTCCTGCTACGCCGTCCTTCGCCGCCTCGGATCTGCTTCCCCTCCGCCGACATACGGCCACGGCAACACAGTCAACAATTTGGCCATGGGTTCGTCCAAGCCTGCACCCTCCAGAACATCGGTTTCCCCGGTAAAAAGAAGAAGATCGGCGCGACATGTGGAGGTGACCACACCGGCAACCGAAGAAGGTACTCCTCTTCCCTTATTCGTGCAAATCTTACGTCTCTGCTTGCACGGTATTCATCCCACAGAAGACACTAGTTGACCGCTTCTTCTTGATACTAGATGTTCCTAGTAACTCGCGATGCACAAGGTTTCTCCTCATATACTATTTCACCTTAGCTAGAGGTCCGTCGCCCCCCTGAATTTCAATTTCTGGCCAGTTGATTCCCAATTAACGGAAGCATTCCCCGGCGTAACAGGCGCTAGTACGACTATTACGCCGGGGAAGCAGCGCCTTGGTGTTTATCTTAGGGGCGTGTGCGGCCTAGAGCTACTGGCGCCCGATCTGGAGGTCGGCCGGGATTAAAGGGATGGCTTGGGGGCGCTGCCAAGCACGGCGGTGGTGTGAGGTCGATGGGAGGGCGGGGCGGCGGAGGCACGGGTCTGGGCCGGTGGTCGCTGGCGGTTCGAGAAAGATCGTCAACAGTGACTGGCGGGAGGTAGACGAAGGCCATCTGCCCGTTCCTTATAGATCGGACGGTTCATTAAAAAAATCGACTGACCTATTTATTTTCAGTCGACTGTTATCTTAGATATGACCACATGTGGTGGTGTGCTGGAGGAGTACCTGCATTTCCTGTGCTCATATATTACAAAATCATACGGAGTAGAATCTAATTTTGTTTGCCATGCAATGTTGTAGAGCTATCATATGTCTCCTGTCATTTATTTTTCAGCCACCTGCTATCTGCTACTTTTACAGTGCACTAGTTCTGCACACACTTCATCCATACTCTCACTATTGTGTTTTTATGCAAGGGTATTTCAGAGTCTGCCGAAAGCGAAGCAAAAAAGAAAAGAGACAAGTCGTGCCAGCTTTCTACGCGGCTAGGCGCGGCACGTTACAACGCTTTAAAGGGTGCAATGTGAGCAGATGGAGACGGTAAACGTTGCTCTGGAGTTGATGACCTCGCTCGCAATGAACCACCATCCCAGGTGCTTGCTTTAACTTCGCGGTGTCATATGTGGTTGCATGTTCCATATGGTGTCTAGCTTGTATTCGAAAGGCCGAAGTCGGTCTTTATTAAGATAAGGAAAGATATTTTTTACATGAACCACCATCCCGTGAGCACCAGAAGACAAATAGCTAGTCAGGGCACTGGCCGAGCCAGTGACAAGCCCAGCAAAGACAGGCATCACCTGGAAGCCAACTAAAAAGCCGCGATGGTGGCGAAGCAGCCCGCCTCCCACCAGGCTCTCAGGTCCTAGATGATCATGTTCACCACTCCAGCCGGATGTCTAGCTTGTATTGCTTCCAATTTGGTTAAATTGCATCTGCTTAGCTTACACATTATACCTTTGAATATGACATGCCTTTCTGTTTTTGGTACATACTAGTACATCTGTGTATTAACCATGTTCTTACATCAAACTAATGTTCTTGTGTATCCCTCATCAATCACTTATGACGAGGCAGGCAGGCAAGGGGACTACTCCTCATTTAAAGAATGCAGCGTCAGCCTCCCGACATGATTCTCAAGAAACAGAAATGCTAGATGAAGATAGTGAACGTAGCTCTGTAGTTGATTACAGCATTTCCCCTACACTAGCATCGCAGGTGCTTGCTCTAACTTGGCAGCGTGATATGTGGTTGCATGTTGCATATGGTGTCTAGATTGTAATTCTTCCAATCTGGTTAAACTGCATGTGCTAGTCTGCTTAGCTTATACTCCTGTAAATGTGACATTATACCTGTTAATGTGACATGCCTTCCTGTATTTAGTACATAGTACATCTGTCTATTAAGCATGTCCTTACATAAAACTATTGTTTTTTTGTATCCCGCATCAATCAATATGACGAGACACCTTTAGTATATGCAGTGCGATATTAGTTGCATCTTTCATATGATTTATAGCATGCGCTGCTTCTAATTTGTTGAAATTCCATTTATGATGGGACGCTTTTAACTTGGCAGAGTCATATTGGTTGCATCTTTCATGTGGTGTCTAGCTTGCATTGCTTCTTATTTGCTGGAATGGTTTCTGCTTAGTTTACACAAACAGTTGTGAACATGCCATGCCGTCCTGTTTTTCGTACATATTCCATCCTGGTATCATGTGTTTGCCTTACATCAAAGTAGTGATTGTCAGTATCATGCATGAATGAGTTCTGAAGAGAGAATTTTATTGCTTTTTCTTGTCGGTTTTACTTGACAATTCAAAATCAATAAAGCGGAAGGAAGTTAGCAAGGCAGCGGATAAAGGTGCTCCTTCCAAACGGAGGGCCTCTACAGTTTCTACTCCTCCACACCCCCAAGATGATTTCCAAGACAACACATGCATAGACACTCAACAAAGCTGTGTTTATGATGAGCACGTCTCCCCTAGTGCAGCATCACTGGTGCTCCCTCTAACTTGGCACTGTTATATGTGGTTGCATGTTATGTGTGATGTCTAGCTTGTATTGCTTCTAATTTTGTTGAATTCCATCTGCTTACTTTACACATTATACTTGAATAAGACACGTGTTCCTGTTTCTAGAACATACAATATCTGTCTATCACACCATGTTCTTACATCAAATTACTACTGTTGTGTAACCTGCAACAATCACTTATCATAAGACACGTTTGACTTCGGAGTGTGATATAGGTTACATCTCACATTCTTTTCTAGCTTGTACTACTAATTTGTTGAAATGGCACTTATGACGAGACAGTTTTAACTTGGTAGAGTGATATTCGTTGCATCTTTCATATGGTGTCTAGCTTTCATTGCTTCTAATTTGTTGAAATGCCTTCTCCTTAGTTTACACATCATAAGCTGTGAATATGCAATGCTGTGAATATGCAATGGCACTAATGACGAGAGACCTCTAACATGGTAGTGTGATGTTGTTTGCATCTTGCATATGATTTATTTCTTGTACTGCTTCACATTTGTTTAAACGCCATTTATGCTGAGACACTGTTAACTTGGCAGAGCGATATTTGTAGCATCTTTCATATGGTGTCTACCTTCCATTGCATTGCTTCTAATTTGGTGAAATGTCTTCTTCTTAGTTTACACATCATAGTTCTGGTTATCTCTTCCGTCCTGTTTTTCATACATATTACATCCTCCTATCATGTGGTTGTCTAACATCAAAGTTCAGTTCGTCTGCATCACGCATCAATTTGTTCTGAAGAACTAAATTGTTATTCGTTTTTCTTGTCGGCTTGACTTAACATGGCACAGAGAAAGAGGAAGAAACACAGAATGGCAGGGAATGAGAAGCGGATGAATCCTGCAGATTCTGCTGGTACTGATGGTGCAATAGAAGGTGAAAGTCCAGCGGAAAATTCTACAAACACGGCATCCCATGCTACACGAGCTGCAAAAAAGCCAAACAGAAACAAATAGCTGCCACCAAACAAGCAGAGACAACCCTAGTTCTTGCAACACCTACCACAGTACTACCAGCTGCACGACATACTCGTGCGTCAACTGAGCTAGCAGCACGTTCCCAAGCTCCCTTGCCACCTGACACTACTTCCCAAGCACTCTTGACACAAGACGAGTTGGCAATATCAGATGAACCTTGTGAGCTTCAACAGCAAGAAGGTAGTTGCTGGAGTCAAGTTACAGTTGCATGCTTCTTTATATGTAGTCTCACAGTTTGATGTACACTAACACTTCCTATGTTCGTTGTTGGACTAGCACCTAGGCGCAAGAGGAAACAAACATCAGGGATAATGCTCGATAGGTTAACTAAATCTAGAGGAGGAAGAATGGAGATCCGTTTTGAGGCAGGTTTAAAAAGGCCACGTGATGCTACAGAGTCAGCCAAGTTAGTATCAGAGGCAGCGGTTGCCGTTAGGTGTCATGTACGTATCCTCCCAACATGGATTCAGTACAGGAATGACAAAGACGAAACCCAGTTCAACACCTTCCTCGACCATTTATCTGTAAGTATGGTTATGTATGGAAACTAGTAATATCGTCTTGCTCTGTCCCATACTTTCTAGGTTGCTGATAATGAGACTCCCATAATTTTCAACAGATGAGGTTCAAGTTGGATAGCCAAGATGATGCAACCAGACAAGCTTGCACCCATGTTTTCAAGTCTGCTCTGCGACAGTATCGGTATAACTTGAGGAAAACTCACTTTGAAGGCAAGGCT
The DNA here is from genome assembly GCF_018294505.1 of Triticum aestivum. Classification (NCBI taxonomy): domain Eukaryota; kingdom Viridiplantae; phylum Streptophyta; class Magnoliopsida; order Poales; family Poaceae; genus Triticum; species Triticum aestivum. Next base: position 302,200,689 of record NC_057807.1, read on the forward strand.
AACAGTGAACTTTCCCAAACATCTCCAGTGGAAAATATATCGGATGAAGACTGGAGGGGCCTTGTTAAACACTGGTCTGATCCGAAGTATCAGGTACATTATATATATGTGATCAGATCACATGTTGAAGTCCTATTGACGCATGTGCCACACAAATCTATCTTCTTGTAGGTGAACTGTTCAAAGAACAAGGCCAACCGTACGAAAGTGAAATTCCAACAGACGACAGGATCTCGTAGCTATATTGCACACTGCGAGGCTCTTGTAATTAGCTGTTGTTTCACTCTTTTCGCTGTACCATATTATCAGATCTATATTGACTTGTTCGAAATGCAGAGGAAAGCCCGCAAGGACCAAAAAGTACCTGAACCAAATGCTGTGGAAATCTTCAAGGACTGTCACACCAGCAAGAAGAAGGGCATGACTACACCAGTCAAAGCCGCTGTTGTAAGTCCTTAATCCTCATGCCTTTTAACTACTACTTACTCTGACTTGTGCCTTGAACTGCATGGTTTGCAGCCAATGTCTATTACTCTTTTCAATTTTATACACAATTGTCTTAGCGTATCATTGCACCTTACAAGGTTTAAAAGGGAGGAGTGATGTTCCTTTGATCTTGACCCATAATCTAGTTCCGTGCTGGACTTGCCCACACAACGTTACAATTGCCTGTTTGTCTGTTCTCAGTTGTTTTGTGATATGAATGATGTCATACTATGCTTACCGTATTATAAACTTCGTCTCTTTATCCTTAGCCCTCAATACAATGTGAAGAAATAGACAATACATTAGCGATGGTACATGGTCATATGTTTGGAACCTGGTTTTATTATGTACTTTGCAATAAAATACAACTAATATTTTACATGGGTTCACCAGAATAAGTTCTGTATATAGACCAAAGCTATTTTGTTTGGCTTTGCTGCCTCCTTAATATCTTCTGTTCTGGTACTACTAATGTAAAACCTCAACTTTTCAGTGAGCTATGGAAAAAAATGTGGAACCGCCACCTTCTGAAGGTGGCGAGGCAACTATAACTGCAATGTCAGCTCTTGCTGCAGTGGGTCAGTACCTGTCCACTAACAGTGCCAAAAGCACGTTCCTGCGTAATACTGGGTTGGTTGTTAAGGCAATATCGTCCAAACTGCCTCATGATCAAGATATCCAAGCTCAAAGCAATGTTGTATCTACGCTCCAAACACAAGTCCATTCCCTAAAAAAGGCCCTTTGTGAAACAAGGAGAAACATTGCTCAATGTCGTCAAGATATGCATGGTTTTGAAACCAGACTATCAGACATTTGCTATGTTGTTTAGGAGTCTAGGGGAAATGAAGGCGAGGGTTATGGTGCCCCATCGGACAATACATCATGAAAACGTAACAGTCAGGTCAAATGAACCGAGCTTCTGAACTTCTGGTGGTGCATTTATCTGCTAGATTGTTAAGTTTTATGCCAACCTTCCTTTTGTTATATAGTTGTAATTTGTTTTGGTGCGATACAAAATTTATTCTTAACATGCAGCCACCGGCTGAAGAAAACAACAAGCCATTTTTGTATAGTGTAGGGTGTTCCCTATATTTGCACTGGTGGCAATCTTTGATGCCGAGTGGATGTAATCTGTGCAATCGCCTTAATAGCCTAGCGTTAGTTTCGGCCTTATTTATTTCCTAGTCTTCTTTTTCCCTGGTTTGCTAGTGGCCGCAACTACCCATGGGCCATATACGGGCCGTAGGATCCATGGGTCTCCTACGGGCCGTCGATAAATAGGCTTGTAATCAGTGGGCCTCGGGCCGTCGATAAATGGGCCTGTAATCGGTGGGCCATGGGCCGTCGGATAAATGGGTCTACATGGGCCGTAATCAGGTGTAATTGGTATCAGCCCAGCATGGTAACGGGCCATTAACAGGCCATAGGACTACAAAAGCTTAATTCTGTCACAGGCATAACGGGTCGTTAATGGGCCAGAATATAGGACGGGCTGGCCAGAAACGGGCCAACTCTTGCCATGGGCCGAATTTGGCCCATTAGGGTAACATGCCAGTAACGGGCCGACTCTTGCCATGGGCCGAATTTGGCCCATTTGTGGAACATGCCAGTAACGGGCCGACTCTTGCCATGGGCCGAATTTGGCCCATTAGGGGAACATGCCAGTAACGGGCCGGAAGTAATCGAGGGCCGAAAAGGAGCCCAAGAACGTATGGGCTGTCAATAGGCTGAAAGCTAACACGGGCTGGAAACGGCCCATGTAAATCACGGGCCGTTAACGGGTACAAAGAAAATTACTGTTCATTATGGGCTAGAGTCACCGTGGGCCTGTAAAGGGCCGAAAGATACGAAGGCCTCATACGGGCCAAAAGACGTCGTGGGCCATACATGGGCCGAAAGTGAAATGGGATGGTGTTATATTCGACGGCCCACATGACGTTGTTGGGCCGATTTCCTTTAGTGCCTAACGGGCCGTGAGTTAACGGGCCGTAAAATGGGCTATTTGCGAAGAGACCGTTAACATGCTTTTCATGGGCCAGCTCGTTAACTTTTGACCAAGTCAAACGGGCCGGCTTTGTAAGCTAAATGGGCCAGTGGTTAGCCATGGCACGTGTCGACATATCATAGGCGCCTATCTGACCCACTAACGAGCTGACACGTGTTTCGTCCGGCCAATAAGAGTTTTACACGTGGAAATTTCCCATTGGTCGGGGCTGTTAACGGGTTATCGGATCCAAAACCCGACCTGATAGCTTAACGGCGTTCCGTTGGTGGATGCCACATGTCGGTCACCCTTGACGAAAGCACTTCTGTGACGCACAATTTATCGTCATGGAAGTGGACACTTCCGTGATGATAATTTTGGTAATGTCATGGAACACTTCTACGACAGCACATGTATGACTATCTTGATTCTGTCATAAAACCGTCATGGATGTACATGCATGACAGAAACCGCAACCTACTGTGACAAACACGTATCATCACGGAAGTGTATTTTTTTGTAGTGTTTGTGAGAAACTTGTATTTCCAAAGAAGTGAGTGGGAGCACTATAGAATTTCTGATGAGTATATGTTGTTGACATATTGTTGATCAGAAATGATGTTGAATTTCTGAAAAGCATATAGCGTTATTTGAAAAGTGTTTTTCAATAGAAAACCTGGATTAAGCTACTTGAACATTGAGCATCAAGATCTATAAGGATAGATAAAAAAACGCTTAATAGTACTTTCAAATGAACACATACCGTGACAAGATTTTGAAGGAGTTCAAAATAGATCGGCAAAGGAGTTCTTTGCTGTGTTATAAGGTGTGAGTATTGAGTAACACTCAAGACCTAACCACGGCAGAAGAGAGAGAAAGGACGAAGGTCGTCCCCTATGCTTTAGAAGTAGGCTCTACAGTATGCTATGCTGTGTACCGCACATGAAGTGTGCCTTGCCATGAGTCAGTCAAGGGGTACAAGTGTGATCCAGGAATGGATCACATGACAGCGGTCAAGGTTATCCTTAGTAACTAGTGGACTAAGGAATTTTCTTGATTATGGAGGTGAAAATAGAGTTCGTCGTAAAGGGTTACGCCGACGCATACTTTGACACTAATCTAGATGACTCTGAGTAGTAGTCCGGATTCATATAGTAGAGCAATTATTTGGAATAGTTCCAAATAGTGCGTGGTAGCTGCATCTAGGAGATGACATAGAGATTTGTAAAGCACACACTGATCTGAAAGATTCAGACCCGTTGACTAATAACCTCTCTCACAAGCGAGATATGATCAAACCCAATGGGTGTTGGATTCATTACAATCACATAGTGATGTGAACTAGATAATTGACTCTAGTGCAAGTGGGAGACTGTTGCAAATATACCCTAGAGGCAATAATAAAATGTTATTATTATATTTCCTTGTTCATGATAATTGTCTATTGTTCATGCTATAATTGTATTAACTGGAAACCGTAATACATGTGTGAATACATAGACCACAACATGTCCCTAGTGAGCCTCTAGTTGACTAGCTCGTTGATCAATAGATGGCTATGGTTTCCTGACCATGGACATTAGATGTCATTGATAACGGGATCACATCATTAGGAGAATGATGTGATGGACAAGACCCAATCCTAAGCATAGCACAAGGTCGCGTAGTTCGTTTGCTAAAAGCTTTTCTAATGTCAAGTATCATTTCCTTAGACCATGAGATTGTGCAACTCCTAGATACCGTAGGAATGCTTTGGGTGCACCAAACGTCACAACGTAACTGGATGGCTATAAAAGTGCACTACAGGTATCTCCGAAAGTGTTTGTTGGGTTGGCACGAATCGAGACTGGGATTTGTCACTCCGTGTGACGGAGAGGTATCTCTGGGCCCACCCGGTAATGCATCATCATATTAAGCTCAATGTGACTAAGTAGTTAGTCACGGGATCATGCATTATGGAACGAGTAAAGTGACTTGCCGGTAACGAAATTGAACGAGGTATTGGGATATCGACGATCGAACCTCGGGCAAGTAACATACCGATTGACAAAGGGAATTGTATACGGGATTGCTTGAATTCTCGACATTGTGGTTCATCCAATGAGATCATATTGGAACGTGTGGGAGCCAACATGGGTATCCAGATCCCGCTGTTGGTTATTGGCCGGAGAGCTGTCTCGGTCATGTCTGCATGATTCCCGAACCCGTAGGGTCTACACACTTAAGGTTCGATGACACTAGGGTTATAGGGAAAGTTTGTACGTGGTTACTGAATGTTGTTCGGTGTCCCGGATGAGGTCCCGGACATCACGAGGAGTTTCAGAATGGTCCGGAGGTGAAGATTTATATATGGGAAGTCACCATACGATCACCGGAAGTATTCGGGGGTTTGCCGGTATTGTACCGGGACCACCGAAGGGGTTCTGGGGGTCCACCGGGAGGGTCCACCTGCCCCAGAGGGCCCTATGGGCTGTATGTGGAAGGGAACCAGCCCCTAAGTGGGCTGGGCGCCATCCCCCTAGTTCCCATGCGCCTAGGGTTGGGGGGAACCCTAAGGGGGCGCCCCCTTGGCTTGGGGGGCAAGCCCCCTCTCCTTGGCCGCCGCCCCCCTCTAGGTCTCATCTAGAGGGGCCGGCCCCCTTCCCCCTTCACCCTATAAATAGAGGGGAGGAGGGAGGGCAGCCGAACCACATCCAAGGCATAGCCCTTCCCCTCTCCAACACCGCCTCCTCCTTCCGCGGTGCTTGGCGAAGCCCTGCCGGAGTACCACGCTGCTCCAACACCACCACGCTGTTGTGCTGCTGCCGGAGTTGTCTTCCCCAACCTATCCCTCTGTCCTTGCTGGATCAAGGCGTGGGAGACGTCACCGGGCTACACGTGTGTTGAACGCGGAGGCGCCGTTGTTCGGTGCTTAGATCAGAATCGACCGCGATCTGAATCGCTACGTGTACGACTCCTCCAACCGCGTTCTTGTAACGCTTCTGTATCGTGATCTTCAAGGGTATGAAGATACACTTCCCTCCCTCTCGTTGCTAGTCTCTCCATAGATTGATCATGGTGATGCGTAGAAATTTTTTAATTTCTGCAACGATCCCCAACAATGATCTTGTGCTATGCTTAGGTGTAGCGACCAGACATCAAACAGTCTGATCTCTGTGCATCAGTGTCATCCCTGGATCGGTAATGCTGACACGCATAGTACTTGAGGACTTATAACAGAGTAGCAATCACACACTTATTACATCGAATGTCTCAAAAGAGAACTTATTACAATAAATCTGGCTTAAGGCCATCTAAATACGATAACAACGAAAGGCTTGGAAGATAAAGTGAGTCCATCAACTCCAACGACATCACTGAGTGTAAGACAACGACCTATGGCACCTTACTCATCATCTGAAAAGTCTGCAACATGAGCGTTGCAGCCCAAAACGGGTCAGCACATGGAATATGCTGGCAAAGTAACACAAGAGAGTAATGAATAGAATAAATGCTATCACTACATGCATATATGGCTGGTGGAAAGCTCCATGGTTACAGTTTTTCATAAAGCCAATTTTTTCCTACAACGAAGGAATAAATTTTATTTAACTATCATGGTGGTTGTTAAACATTGAGAAGGTTCCTCCAACTCAATCCCAATTAAACATCATCATTAAACCCAATCAAATTAATTTAGAGTGATGAGATCAACATGATAATCCAAGAACTAGATACTCAAAACGTCCATAACCGGGGACACGACTAACCATGATTAGTTTGTACACTCTGCAGAGGTTTGCACACTTTTCCCCATAAGACTCGAGTACATCCATGGTCGGAGAATCGAGACACAGTCTTTCTGAAACAATAACTCTTTACTCTAGGTGCACAGTTACACCTACTTTCCCCTACATCTGCTAGCCCACCACTGAAAGAGGTCTTGCAACTTACTCAACTATGCCAGAGCCCATATTGGCTTGTGGCTGCACACGGAAGTTTCTAGCATGAATAATCTTATGATCCCTTTGAGCCTGGGTGGCGGACTATAGGATGATCACACGGGTACTCCGGGATATCCTAGGACAACACTAGATTCTCCAGGTGCCCTAACAACCACTGGGTACTCCAGGGTGCCTTCAAGCAATCTACCCAGATGTGTATTAAAGTAGCCACCTTAAGTTAACCATTAAGTAACAACACTCACATCTGTCATGAATCACTCGAACCAAACCACGTCTACAAGCATAACATAGCAATATGAGAAACGTAGAAGTAACTCCCAAGGGTTTGATAATAAACAGGTAATAGGTGCTACCTCATCATCTACTTCCCAGAACCCACATGTTAATGAGATCCTAACCATGCAATTGTTTGAGGATTGATCTAATGCAATAAAACTGGGTAGTAAAGAGGTATGATCAAAGTGTTACTTGCCTTGCTGATGATCCGTGAAACCTAGAGACTCATAGTAGCACGCTTCTCACTCTGGGTACTCTACCGCAAATAAACAAGCATACAATAAGTACTCAATTAGAAGCACGGGTAAAACTCAAATAAGAGATATAACCAGAAACTTCAACTTAAGAACTCCGGTTTGCAAAAAGAATCATATCGAACGAAGCAACGAAACTCAAACTGCGAAAGAAACAAGCTCCATTTACTAATTTGGACTTAAGTCAAATTTTACAGTAGCAAAATCTTGTTTAAGTTGGTTAAACAGAAAGAGGGCTTCGATACGAAGATCTAGGTGCTTGCATCGCTTGATTCCGATAAACGAGGGAAAGGATAAACTAAAACGAAAATCAGGGAAGAAATCACGATTGAAAATAATCACGGAAAAACCCTGGAAAAAGAAAAACTAACGAACAGGCTAACGAACGAACGTTCGCTGTCTGCGGCTAACGGGAGAAAATCGTTCATTAAAATGAACGTACGAACCGGTGTTCGCTAAATAACGAAATCGAAAAAACCGATCTAAATAAAAATAACCGAGGGTTTCTAAAAAATGCATGGTTTTCTAACGAAAACCGGCGACGACGGCGTCTACCTCGGGACGGGATGGCGGCAGCGGCGGCGAAGTCCAGCGGGCGGCGGTGTCGGTGGTGAGGCGGCGGGCGGCAGCGACGGCGTCCGGCGGCAGGTGGTGGGTGGCGCGGGCGGCGCGGGCGATGGTGCGGGCGGTGGCGGCAGCGGCGGTGCTGGCGGCGGTGGGGTTAGGGTTAGGGTTTTGGCGGCTGTGGGCTGGTGGGCTACGGCGGATCGGGGGCGCTGGTTATAAAGGCCAACCGGGCAAGTCCTAGTCGGGCACAGCCCGGCTAGGTCGGTTTCTTTTTTTAATTAATTCCGCGTGTAGAAAAACAAATAAAATAAATACTAAACGGACTCAAAAAATCTTGAAATAAATTTTTCCCGTCCTCTAAAAATATAGCGGACAAAGTGAACATGTATTTGGGCCTATAATGCTATTTTGAAAAACACATATTTTTCCTAATTCAAATAAAATAGCGATAAAACTCCGATTAAAAATACTTATTTGATTTTAATATTAAATCTCCAATATTTCTTTATTTTGGGGAAGTCATTTTATCCCCTCTCTTTTATCTTCATAAAAGAAATATTCGAAGAGAAAATAATTAAAATCAAATGATCCTCTTTTCAAAATTTGAGAAAACTCAAATATGAAAATAACGAAATCCCCAACTCTCTCTATGGGTCCTTGAGTTGCGTAGAATTTCTAGGATCAAGCCAAAATTCAATAAATATGATATGCAATGATGATCTAATGTATAACATTCCAAATTGAAAATTTGGGATGTTACATTAGGATTGGGTCTTGTCCATCGCATCATTCTCCTAATGATGTGATCCCGTTATCAATGACATCCAATGTCCATGGTCAGGAAACCATAACCATCTATTGATCGACGAGCTAGTCAACTAGAGGCTCAGTAGGGACATGTTATGGTCTATGTATTCACACATGTATTACGGTTTCCAGTTAATACAACTATAGCATGAACTATAGACAATTATCATGAACAAGGAAATATAATAATAACGATTTTATTATTGCCTCTAGGGCATATTTCCAATAGTCTCCCACTTGCACTAGAGTAAATAATCTAGTTCACATCACTATGTGATTGTAATGAATCCAATACCCATGGGGTTTGATCATATCTCGCTTGTGAGAGAGGTTATTAGTCAACGGGTCTGAACCTTTCAGATCTGTGTGTGCTTTGCAAATCTCTATGTCATCTTGTAGATGCAGCTACCACGCGCTATTTGGAGCTATTCCAAATAATTGTTCTACTATATGAATCTGGTTTACTACTCATAGTCATCCAGATTAGTATCAAAGTTTGCATCTACGTAACCCTTTACGACGAACTATTTTACCACCTCCATAATCGAGTAAATTCCTTTATCCACTAGTTATTAAGGATAACTTTGACCGCTGTCCTGTGATCCATTCTTGGATCGCTCTTGTACCCTTTGACTGACTCACGGAAAGGCACACTTCAGGTGTAGTACATAGCATAGCATACTGTAGATCTTACGTCTAAAGCATAGGGGAAGACCTTTTTCCTTTCTCTCTCTTCTGCCGTGGTCAGGTCCTGAGTCTTACTCAATACTCACACCTTATAACACAGCCAAGAACTCCTTCATTGCCGATCTATTTTGAACTCCTTCAAAATCTTGTCATGGTATGTATTCATTTGAAAGTACTATTAAGCGTTTTTTATCTATCCTTATAGATCTTGGTGTTCAATGTTCAAGTAGCTTAATTTTGGGTTTTTTCATTGAAAAACACCTTTCAAACAATCCTATATGCTTTCCAGAAATTCTACATCATTTCCGATCAACAATATGTCAACAACATATACTAATCAGGAAATTCTATAGTGCTCCCACTCACTTCTTTGGAAATACAAGTTTCTCATAAACTTTGTATAAACCCAAAATCTTTGATCGTCTCATCAAAGCGTATATTCCAACTCCGAGATGCTTTCTCCAGTCCTTAGAAGGATTGTTGGAGCTTTTGCATACTTGTTAGCGTCTTTTAGGATTGATAAAACCTTCTGGTTGTGTCACATACAACCTTTCCTCAAGAAAATTGTCGAGGAAACAATATTTTTGACATCCTATTTGCAAGATTTCGTAAATAATGCAGTAACTGCTAAAACAAATCCAACAGACTCTTAGCATCACTATAAGTGAGAAAATCTCATCGTAGTCAACTCCTTGAACTTGTCGGAAAACATCTTAGTGACAAGTCGAGCTTTCTTAATGGTGACACTTACCATCATTGTTCGTCTTGCTTTTAAAATCCATTTGTACCCAACAGCCTAACAACCATTAAGTAGTTCTTCCAAAGTCTACACTTTGTTTTTAGATAGGGATCCTCTCTCGGATTTTATGGCATTGAGCCATTTGTAGGAATCCGGGCCCACCATTGCTTCTTCATAGCTAGTAGGTTCATTGTTGTCTAGCAACATGGCCTCCAAGACAGGATTATCGTACCACTCTGAAGTAGTACGCATCCTTGTCGACCTACGAGGATTGGTAGTGACTTGATCCGAAGTTTCATGATCACTTTCATCAGCTTCCACTTCAATTGGTGTAGGCGCCATAGGAACGACTTCCTGTGCCCTGCTACACACTGGTTGAAGTGATGGTTCAATAACCTCATCAAGTCTCCACCATCCTCCCACTCAATTCTTTCGAGAGAAACTTTTCCTCGAGAAAGGACCCGTTTCTAGAAACAATCACTTTTGCTTCCGGATCTGAATTAGGAGGTATACCCAACTATTTTGGGTGTCCTATGAAGATGCATTTATCCGTTTTGGGTTCGAGCTTATCAGGCTAAAACCTTTTCACATAAGAGTCGCAGCCCCAAACTTTTAAGAAACGACAGCTTAGGTTTCTCTAAACCATAGTTCATATGGTGTCATCTCAACGGAATTATGTGGTGCCCTATTTAAAGTGAATGTGGTTGTCTCTAATGCCTAACCCATAAACAATAGTGGTAATTCGATAAGAGACATCATGGTATGCCCCATATCCAATAGGGTGCATCTATGATGTTCGAACACACCACCACACCATGGTGTTCCAGGCGGTATTAGTTGTGAAACAATTTCCACAATGTCTTAATTGTATACGAAACGCATAACTCAGATATTCATCTCTATGATCATATCATAGACATTTTATGCTCTTGTCACAAAGATCTTCAACTTCACTCTAAAATGACTTGAACCTTTCAATAATTCAGACTTTTGTTTCATCAAGTAAATATACTCAACATCTACTCAAATCATCTGTGAAGTAAAAACATATCGATATCCACTGCGTGCCTCAACACTCATTGGACTGCACACATCAAAATATATTACTTCCAACAAGTTGCTTTCTTGTTCCATCTCACCGAAAAAGAGGCCTTTCAGTCATCTTGCCCATGTGGTATGATTTGCATGTCTCAAGTGATTCAAAATCAAGTGGGCCAAACAATCCATCTGCATGGAGTATTTTCATGCGTATATACCAATAGACATGGTTTGCATGTCTCAATCTTTTCAAAAAACGAGTGATTCCAAAGATCCATCAACATGGAGCTTCTTCATGCGTTTTATACCAATATGACTCAAATGGCAGTGCCACAAGTATGTGGTACTATCATTACTATCTTATATCTTTTGGCATGAACATGTGTATCACTACAATCAATAAACCATGCATTTTAGGTGCAAGACCATTGAAGGTATTATTCAAATAAATGGAGTAACCATTTTTCTCCTTAAATGAATAACTGTATTGCGATAAACATAATCCAATCACGCCTATGCTCAACGCAAACACCAAATAACAATTATTTAGGTTTAACACCAATCCCAATGGTAGAGGGAGCATGCGATGTTTGATCACATCAACCTTGGAAACACTTCCAACACATATCGTCATCTCACCTTTAGCTAGTCTCCATTTATTCCATAGCTTTTTATTTCGAGTTACTAACACTTAGCAACCAAACCAGTATCTAATAGCCTGGTGCTACTAGGAGTACAAGTAAAGTACACATTAATATAATGTATATCCAATATACTTCTGTCGACCTTGCCAGCATTCTCATATACCAAGTATCTAGGGTAGTTCGGCTTCAGTGACAGTTCCCCTCATTACAGAAGCACTTAGTCTCGGGTTTGGGTTCAAAATTGGGTTTCTTCACTAGGGCAGCAACTGATTTTCCGTTTCATGGAGTATCCCTTCTTGCCCTTGCCCTTCTTGAAACTAGAGGTTTTACCAACCATCAACAATTGATGCTCCTACTTGATTTCTACTTTCGCGGTGTCAAACATCGCGAATATCTCAAGGATCATCATATCTATCCCTGATATGTTATAGTTCATCACGAAGCTCTAGTAGCTTTGTGGTAGTGACTTTGGAGAACCATCACTATCTCATCTGGAAGATTAACTCCCACTCGATTCAAGCGATTGTAGTACTCAGATAGTCTGAGCATATGCTCAACGATTGAGCTTCTCTCCCTTAGTTTGCAGGCTAAGAAACTCGTCGGAGGTCTCATACCTCTTGACGTGGGCATGAGCCTAAAATCCCAATTTCAGCCCTTGGAACATCTCATATGTTCTGCGACGTTTCAAAAATGTCTTTGATGCCTCAATTCTAAACTGGTTAGCATTACGCACTGAACTATCACGTAGTCGTCAAAACATGTATGTCAAATGTTTGCAACATCCACAGACGACGCTCGAGGTTCAGAACACCGAGGGGTGCATTAAGTACATAATCCTTCTGTACAGCATCGAGGACAATCCTCAGTTTACGGACCCAGTCCACATAATTGCTACTGTCAACTTTCAACTAAATTTTCTCTAGGAACATATCTAAAACAGTAGAACTAATGCATAAGCTATGACTTAATTTTGCAAAGAACTTTTGACTATGTTTAATTTTGCAAAGAACTTTTGACTATGTTCATGATAATTAAGTTCATCTAATCAATTATTTAGTGAACTCCCACTTTGATAGACATCCCTCTACTCATCTAAGTGATACATGATCTGAATCGACTTGGCCGTGTCCGATCATCACGTGAGATGGACTAGTCATCAACGGTGAACATCTCCATGTTGATCGTATCTACCATACGACTCATGTTCGACCTCTCAGTCTCTCGTGTTCCAAGGCCATGTTTGTACATTCTAGGCTCGTCAAGTCAACCTAAATGTTTCGCGTGTGTAGATCTGGCTTACACCCGTTTTTTGCGAATGTTAGAATCTATCACACCCGATCATCACGTGGTGCTTCGAAACAACGAACTTTTGCAATGGTGCACAGTTAGGGGGAACACTTTCTTGAAATTTTAGTGAGGTATCATCTTATTTATGCTACCGTCGTTCTAAGCAAATAAGATGTAAACATGACAAACATCACATGCAAATCATAAAGTGACATGATATGGCCAATATCATCTTGCGCCTTTGATCTTCATCTTCGAGGCGTGGCATGATCACCATCGTCACCAACATGACACCATGATCTCCATCATCATGACCTCCATCATTGTGTCTTCATGAAGTTGTCTCGCCAACTATTACTTCTACTACTATGGCTAACGGTTAGCAATAAAGTAAAGTAATTACATGGCATTTTCATTGACTCGCATGTCATATAATAAATTAAGACAACTCCTATGGCTCCTGTCGGTTGTCATACTCATCGACATGCAAGTCGTGATTCCAAATTACAAGAACATGGTCAATCTCATACATCACATATATCATTCATCACATCCTTTTGGCCATATCACATCACATAACATACCTTGCAAAAACAAGTTAGACGTCCTCTAATTGTTGTTGCATGTTTTACGTGGCTGCCATGGGTTTCTAGCAAGAACGTTTCTTACCTATGCAAAAGCCATAATGATGATATGCCGATTGCTATTTACCCTTCATAAGGACCCTTTTCATCGAATCTGATACGACTAAAGTGGGAGAGACACACACCCACTAGCCACCTTATGCATCAACTGCATGTCAGTGGGTGGAACCTATCTCAAGTAAGCATACATGTAAGGTCAGTCCGGGACGCTTCATCCCATAATGCCGCTGAATCAAGATAAGACTAGTAAATGTAAGAAAATTTAATAAATCATCGCCCACAACTACTTGTGTTCTACTCGTTCATAGAATCTATGCATAGACCTAGCTCTGATACCACTGTTGGGGAATGTAGCAATAATTCTAAATTTTCCTACATATCACCAAGATCAATCTAGGAGATGCTAGGAACGAGAGAGAGGGAGTGCATCTTCATACCTCTTGAAGATCGCAAAACGGAAGCATTACAAGAACGCGGATGATGGAGTCATACTCGCGGCGATTCAAATCATGGAAGATCCGATCTAGCGCTGAACGGACGGCGCCTCCGCGTTCAACACACATATAGCCCGGGGCATCTCCTCCTTCTTGATCCAGCAAGGGGAGAGGAGAAGTTGAGGGAGAGCTCCGGTAGCACGACGATGTGGTGGTGGCTAGCTGTTTGGGTTCCCACGCGAACACCTCCTGTTCGAGCGCAAGAACTTTACCAGCGCCTCCTCTTGGTCGGTGTCGGTGTCAAAACCGGCGGATCTCGGGTAGGGGGTCTTGATCTGTGCGTCAAGGCTTATGGTAACAGGAAGCAAGGGACATGGATGTTTACCCAGGTTCGGGCCCTCTCGATGGAGGTAAAACCCTACTTCCTGCTTGATTAATATTGATGATATGGGTAGTACAAGAGTAGATCTACCACGAGATCGTAGAGGCTAAACCCTAAGAGCTACCCTATGATGGTATGAATATAATTGTGATCGGCCTTCTAAGGACCAACCTCTCCGGTTTATATAGACACCAGAGAGGGCTAGGGTTTACATGGAGTCAGTTACAAGGAAGGAAATATAATATCCGGATCGCCAAGCTTGCCTTCCACGCCAAGGAAAGTTCCATCCGGACACGGGTCGAAGTATTGAGTCTTGTATCTTCATGCTTCAATAGTCCGGACATTGTACACAGTCCGGTTGTCCGGATACCCCCTAATCCAGGACTCCCTCAGTAGCCCCTGAACCAGGCTTCAATGACGATGAGTCCGGCAGTATTGTCTTCGGCGTTGCAAGGTGGGTTCCTCCTCCGAGTTCTCCAAAGTGGTTTATCGAACACGTAGACCGTGTCCGGATCTGCAAGATGATCTTCGTATGGTATAGACCTGATTTGCTGGCAATCTTCGTGCATCGTGCCCTTGCATCGTGGCTCAGTCCAACGCGAACTGACGTTTCCTTCCCCACAACAACTCGTGTTACGAGGCGGTTTTATTGGCACGTCCCGTCGAGGCAGAGATCATGTCCCTTTTATCACCGGATTTTCCACCAATATGAGCGTGCGTGACCCCACGACGGTCGTTGGTATTACCCCGTGTGTTTTTAGATAAGCCTCAAACGGTCACACCAGGGACTCATGATATTCACCCTCTTTATAAAGGGGTCGAGACCTACGCCTCTTTTTTCACCTTCATCGCGCCTTCCCGCACCTCAAGTTCTAACACCCAAAACCCAAGCTCCACTGCTCCGGAATCCTCCAATATGTCCGAATCCGACCCTCAAGGCTGGTGGGTGGCCTCCTCGATCAAAGAGAAGGACATTGCAAAACTTAGGGAAGTCGGATACCTGACCGCAGATATCTAGCAGATGCTTCCTGCTCCAGGGCAGGTCATCCCTACGCCGGAGCCCAATGAGTGTGTTGTTTTCGTCCCACACTTCCTCCGCGGTCTGGGTTTCACCCTCGATCCCTTCATGAGGGGGCTCATGTTCTATTATGGGTTGGATTTTCATGATCTGGCTCCAGACACTATCCTCCATATCACGTCGTTCATTATCGTGTGCGAGGCTTTTCTCCATATCACCCCGCACTTCGGCTTATGGCTCAAGACCTTCAATGTGAAGCCGAAGATGATCGGGGGGCAACATGTGGAGTGCGGAGGTGATGTAATAAGCAAAAACGCCGGTGCCCCATGGCCGTAGGGTTCTTTCCTAGAAGTATCTGATGTATGGCAGCGGAGGTGGTTTTATGCTACGGCCCCAAGGGGTACAAAGTGGGTAGCTGCCCCTGAGTTCCGCTCGGGCCCTCCATCGCAGTTGGCATCCTGGACAGACGTAGGACGCAATTGGGGGCCCGCAGTCGATGTACCAATACTGCAGAACCGCATCCGGGAGCTTCTCGAGAGGGGTATCAACCTTGTCAGCATAATGCAAGTAATGTTAATCCGGCGGATATTGCTGTGCCAACGCCGGCCTCTTTGGATGTGGGAGTTCAATCCGGAGGGTCCGCGGACTATGAAGCACTTCTTCGGCTTGAAGCCCGAAGAGATGTGCAAGTTATTCTTCGGACAGAAAGTCGTATATCCGAACACCATCGAGGATGTGGGCCTAAGCTGCAATCGCCTAGATACCCAAGTAAGTAGCCTTGATACCGGACACCTTGTTTTGTATTTATCATTACTGTTCGTTCTGACCATCATCCGCGTGCAGGAATGACTTAGCAAGGCGGAGAGAATTAGGTGTCCGGCACCGCTTCCCGAAGGCTCGCCCGTCCCCACTATGGCCAAGATGCTCGACCGGGTGCTAAGCAGAATGCCCTCGGGGAAAGACAAGGGGAGGGATAAAGAATCTGAACCCCCCACGCTACACATCTGAACCGGGGGAATTGTTACCTCCCCCAGGGAGGAAGGGGAGGCTAAGGCCTCCTCCCCGCGCGGGAAGAAGAGGGCCGCCTCCAAAGATTTGGAGGCGGAGATGCCCAAATTAGGGAAAAAGACATCCACAGGGGGCCTTATCCCGACGGGCTCCCTCACCGCACCATGCCCTCCAACGGGCCAGCCCTCCAACAAGCCGTAAGTCAATCATTAACTTAAAGAACCTATATTTCTCCTAGATCGATGACCAGGATTCAGCTATTTGCAGTCCGGCTGGCAGCTCTTCTCAATAGGGATCGTCTTCGGGGGACCTTCCTCCGGAGATGATGGAGAGCAAGACCCCACCCTCCTCTTCGATTCTTGACGCGGCGACACTGAGGTGTCATCACGGAGGAGTCCGGATCCGCCAAGGCCGGGGGCCAATACATCAGCCGCCCTGAGACCGGACGTACTGACGGGCTTACTGGAGCGAGTTGCACTCTCGGAGGAGCACCGCTCATTAATGAGTGTGGTGCTCAAGAATATTTCATCCTCTACAAGCGGTTTGAATGAAGCATTTACAAGCCTTCTCAGAGGCTTTGAGGTATGTAATGAGGAATAAACCATATAGATAGTAGCCCCTGAGACTCTGGTTGCCCGCCTTAGGCGGCAAACGGGGTATCATAAACCAAAGATTTATGCGGAAATGTGTGCAGGTACCTGCGGGTCCGGCCGCCGGCCCGTCCATTGAAGTTTCCAAACTATCGAGGCAAATTGGGTTGATTGATGCCGATATTACTCTGATGAATGAGCGGCTGGATACGTCGCAAGGTATGTGCCCTGTCTCCCATTTGCATATGAAAATATTAAGGTGGCACATGTTCATATAGTTTGTTCGGACTACAGATGGTGCTGCTGCCATGGAGGCCCTAAGGGCGGAAGTTGCTCTAGCCAAGGAGCAAGCTCGGGTGAGCAATGCGGCTGCCCTAAAGGCGGCCGAGGAATTGAGAGCTGAACAGGCTGCTCATCGCTGAAGCGAGGAAAAGATAGCCGAAATGGCTATCGACTTAAAAAATGCCGCTGACCGGTATGGGCTCCTGAAAAAGGAGCATGAAGATAGATCGACTGACCTAAGCAAGGCACTGAATGCCACCAAGGAAATACGGACCGAGCTCAGGGGTGCGCGGGAGGAGCTTGAACAGGCCAGTAAAATCGCGGCTGGGGGATCCTATTTGCTGCGGACGAAGTTCTTCGATCCGAAGTACGCTTCCCTTGATGGACGCTGGAGCTCGCCGGACGCATACGCGGACCTGACGAAGAGTACGACTGATGCTGTGGAGTTCTTCAAAGGTCAGGGTGAAAAGGAGGTGGAGAAGCTTTTTTGGTCACAGTTCCATGCTCCCGCTCGCCCGCTGCCGTTAAGTGATAAGATGGCTGCTGTGGCAGAGCTTCACAGGCTGTCCGGGCTTGCGATGCGGTCTGTGATAGACCATCTTTGGCCGAAGGAGCCTAAGCCGGATAGCTACTTTGGTTTGGTGCAACAGTTCCTTGGGGCCGTGCCTCGGATCGATGCCATGAGGCGGTCGACATGCATAGAGGGTGCTCGGATGGCCCTTGCCCGTGTTAAAGCGTATTGGACAGATATGGACGCCACTATGATAGCGTCTCAGGATCCGGTAGGGGGCCAGTATCCGGCCGGGCACTACTTGGCGCAGGTCACAGAGGGTGCTCGCCTGATAGAGGCGCGGTGCCCAAAGAATCTCTTATTCGAGTGATAATTCAAATCATTGTAAAAACAATGTTTATTTTGATTAGAAAATTATATTTATAATGTTTGTCTGAAAATATGATTGTGTCCCCTGTGCGGCCCTTTATATATATTTATATATATGTGGTTGATCCGAAAGATAGCAGTCGTTGGCTTCAGCCCCCACGCATACAATGCGGGGGTGTTCGCGAGAAAATGTGCTTAATCACTCTTTATCCAACGTCTTGGTCCGGCAAGGAGGTGATCTCACGTTGAACTAGGCAACCGGACTATATAGCTATAACACTTTCGCTTAGCCGCGGGATTCTAATGCCGGGGCTACTATGTAGCCCCTTGTACCTTCGCGTGCATCCGAATACGGGCGCGTATGTACCTGGCCGGGAAATGGCCCTTCATTAATGCGGAGGAATCCTAGAGATTCCGGTGGGTCGTCGAGTGGTTGACCAGTCTCTCGCTGTATCATGCCAGTCAGTTTTCGCTTTCTCTACTGAGGTGCTCATCCGGAATAACCAGGGCACAATCGCAGTAGTTCTCCTTTGGCTACCTTAGCCGATAATGACGGAACGTAAGGCGGCAAATCCAGGAGCCGGGCAAACCCAACATTTGACCAAAGACATGATTCGGAGCTGATGCATATAAGGCCAAACTCGTGACGCGAACACTCCCTAAGGTATTCAGACTTTACAATAGATGATGAGCTGAAATATGCCCATTCATTATAAACCATGTGTTTCCAGGTACGGGCATTAATCTGTCGTGGCGAAATGCCGAAAACGGCAGTATCCTCTATGGGTATGGAACCCATGGGATGGTTGAACAACAAGAGACAATAGAAAAGGTTTACATAGGGGCTTAATCTAAAAAGAAACCTGTTGAACGGGGCCCTGTTGCACGTCTATGCCTTTCTCTCCGTTGTGCCGCATCCTGGAAGGGTATCATGCAAATGTTGTCTGCTGAAAAGGGAAACTCATGGAAGAGTGCAACGTAAGTATGCGATGGATAATAAAAATGTGAGATGCTGGCCTGCCTGTAGGGTTGAGCCAAAAATGGGGCTTTTATTATTAGCCCCTGGTATCCACTATAGGATTACATATGCGGTGCCCTGATTTAATGTGGGCTGCCGGACTCGCCTGACCGTGTCCGTGGTCTTAACGACCTGCTATATTTTTTTAGAGTCCGCTTATAGTCTGGCCGCTAGGGCCGTTGCGTATTCCTCTGCACGCGAAGAGTGCTCTGTTATTCCGCTAACGATGATGACGCCACGTGGACTGGGCATCTTGAGTGTAAGGTAGCCATAGTGCGGCAATGCATTGAAGCGGGCGAAGGCCGTTCTTCCAAGCAATGCTTGATAGCTGCTTTGGAAGGGTGCGATGATGAAGGCTAGTTCTTCGCTTCTGGAGTTGCCTGCAGAGCCGAATGTTACCTCCAGTATGACGGAGCCCCTGCTGTAGGCTTCAACACCTGGTATCACCCCTTCAAAGGTAGTGTGAATCTTACTGATTCTGGATGAGTCTATCCCCATCCTGCGGACAGTGTCCTCATATATTAAATTGAGACTACTACCACCGTCCATGAGGACATGATTGAGATGGTATCAGTCGATTATTGGGTCAAGCACCAAGGCATTTGATCCTTCGCGCTGAATACTAGTTCGGCCGTCTAGGCGATCGAAGGTGATCGAACAAGACATCCAGTAGTTAGGTGTGGGTACGATGGGCTCTATACCACGTGCGTCTTTATGGGCGCGTTCATGCCTTCCCAAGGATGTGCGAGTCGCGTGGATCATGTTCACTATTTTAACCTCTGGCGGGAATTTCTTCTGTCCCCCAGTGTTCAGCTGGCGAGGTTCATCCTCATCCTCACTTGGTGTTTCCCTTCCCTTGTGTTCGGCATTCAATTTTCCAGCCTACTTGAAGACCCAGCACTCTTTGTGTGTGTGATTTGCAGGTTTGTCAAGGGTGCCATGGATTTGGCACAATCTGTCTAGGACTCTGTTCAGTCTGGACGGTCCCTCTTTCCTGCCTTTAGATGGCTTATTTTGCTGATTAGGTCGAGAGCCCCTGAATCTGGCATTAACCGTTGGGTTATCCGGGATCTCTTCCTTGTTTTGGCATTTATTTTTATTACGCTGTGGCTTCCCCTTGCCATCCCTTATTTCGGATGTGCTGGGGTCGCTGGTGCCTTTGCAGGCGAGCCAGCTATCTTCTCCCGTGCAAAAGCGGGTCATAAGGCTTGTTAGGGCTGCCATTGTCCTTGGCTTTTATTGGCCGAGGTATCTGGCGAGCCACTTGTCACGGATGCTATGTTTGAATGCCGCTAAGGCTTCGGCATCCGAACAGTCAACGATTTGATTCTTCTTAGTGAGGAATCTGTTCCAAAGCTTGCGGGCGGACTCTCCAGGTTGTTGGATTATGTGACTTAAATCGTCAGCATCCGGAGGCCGAACATAAGTCCCTTGAAAATTGGCCCTGAAAGCGTCCTCTAGTTCCTCCCAGCTCCCAATTGAATTTTCGGGGAGGCTTTTCAACCAGTGCCGAGCTGGTCCCTTTAGTTTGAGGGGAAGGTATTTGATGGCGTGGAGGTCATCCCCACAAGCCATGTGTATGTGTAGGATAAAGTCCTCGATCCAGACCCCTGGGTCTGTCGTTTCATCGTATGCCTCTATGTTCACAGGTTTAAAGCCTTGTGGGAATTCATGGTCCAGTACTTCATCAGTAAAGCATAGGGGGTGAGCAGCCCCTCTGTATCTGGACGCGCTGTGGCATGCCGTCGGCTGTTGTTGTATTTGGTGTTTATTCCGAACTGGTGTTTGGCTGTCATAACTGTTTTGACGACCATAGTCCCCCGCCGGGATGTGTCCTTTAGATCCGTAGATGGACCTAGCTGCGCCAGCTTTCTTATCCAGGTGCTCACGTAGATCGTGGGCGTCTTTGGTAGTTGATTTGTTGCGGTTATAAAGTGGTACTCCTGGTCTCCTGGTTGTGTTATTCTTTGGTGGAACATCCTCGTCGTCGAATTCTGGCAGTAGCTTGCGTTTTGGGTAGCTCTTTGTATGGCAATCGTCGCCTTATCTTTCTTCAGTGTCTAGCACTTTGTTCCATCTGCGATTGAGCGTTTCCTGTGCGGCTTTAAGCCGTTGCTTCTGCTTCTTCAGACTTCTTGCTGTGGCCATAAGCTTTCTGTGGAGGTTCTCTTGTTCCACGCGCTCTTCTGGAATGATGAATGCATCATCATCTGGACTGTCTTCTTGTCCTGGGCCAGTTTGATGAACTCGTCCCTCTGGACCTTTTTCTTCGGGTGTATGCTCCGAACTATGTTCGGCGTGACCTGGTTTGTCCTGCTCCATTGCTGGTTCTGTTTGGTTGTTGTTGCCTTCGGGGTTGGCCGGAGTATCCATCCTTCTGGCGCTCTTGCTGATATTTTTGCTGTTGCTGGATTTGGAACGGCGTCTGCGCCGTCGCTTTGGTCTTTGTCTAGGGGTTTTATCTTCCGGGTTGCCACCGTCGTCTTCCTTGGGCATATCCACCATGTATATATCGTGTGAGGAGGCGGGAATCCGGTACCCCGTATATTCTGAGTCTTCTCCTGCATCGTCGTCCATACCGTCGATGCCTTCGGAGTCGAAATCAAGCATGTCGGTTAAATCATCAACCGTGGCTATGAAGTGGGTGGTGGGTGGGCAACGAATTGCCTCGTCGTCTGCTTCCCACTCAAGCCGAACATAGTTCAGCCCAGTGTCTCCTGACAAAGAGAGAGACTTCAATAAGTTCAGCATGTCGCCAAAGGGTGAGTGCTGAACAACGTCCGCCACGGTGAACTCCATCACCGGAGGCCAATCAGGCTAGGCAGGCTCGGGGGCGCGCGGACTGGAGCCCACAACCGGACATGAGTCCGGGGGTCCGGAGTCACAGGCTTCCTCAAAAGTGAGGCATGTGTTTGGCTCCATCGCCTATGAGGGTACAGCCTGCGGGGCGGGGTCTAGCCCTCCGTCTTTAGGCAACGCAACCTTCCTCGGATTTAGATCCGAGGCTTCTGCCGGGATGATGTCCCGAGCATCAGCTGACAGCAGGTCTAAGCCATGCTCATAGTGACTGTTCGGCGCTCCTGGTGTTGGTCCGAATCCGTCGAAGATCAAGTCTCCGCGGATATCCGCCGTGTAGCTCAGGTTTCCGAACCTGATTTGATGGCCAGGGGTATAGCTGTCGATCTGCTCCAGATGGTCAAGCGAATTGGCCCGCAACGCGAAGCCACCGAAGACGAAGATCTGTCCGGGGAGGAAAGCCTCGCCTTGGACGGTGTTGTTGATGATGATTGAAGGAGCCATCGAGCCTGACAGCGATGGCACAGAGGAACTCTCAATGAAAGCACCAATGTCGGCGTCAAAACCGGCGGATCTCGGGTAGGGGGTCCCGATCTGTGCGTCAAGGCTGATGGTAACAGGAAGCAAGGGACACAGATGTTTACCCAGGTTCGGGCCCTCTCGATGGAGGTAAAACCCTACTTCCTGCTTGATTAATATTGATGATATGGGTAGTACAAGAGTAGATCTACCACGAGATCGTAGAGGCTAAACCCTAGGAGCTAGCCTATGATGGTATGAATGTAATTGTGATCGGCCTTCTAAGGACCAACCTCTCCGGTTTATATAGACACCAGAGAGGGCTAGGGTTTACATGGAGTCGGTTACAAGGAAGGAAATATAATATCCGGATCGCCAAGCTTGCCTTCCACGCCAAGGAAAGTTCCATCCGGACACGGGCCGAAGTCTTGAGTCTTGTATCTTCATGCTTCAATAGTCCGGACGTTGTACACAGTCCGGCTGTCCAGATAGCCCCTAATCCAGGACTCCCTCAGTCGGGGTCGAGGTTGGCACCTATGGTGAACGTGTCTCCCGAGGACCCGTCTTCCTCAACTTGCACCTGTTTGGTGTCCGCCTTGTCCTGAGTGAACAACTGCTTATTTTTGGTCGGTGCAGCTTCTTTAATCTCGGAGGCATCCGCGCTGGCGGGCTGCACTGCCGCGGCAGCCTTGAGGGCCAGCTTGAGCGCCAGCAAAGCCTCCTTGGTATCTCCAGCTACGGTGTGGACGTCGCTACTCCCAGGCTTCTTCATGAGGTTGTAGGCCGGATGGGTCGCTGCCATGAACTGAGCCAAGGCAGGGTATCCGAGGATGGCGTTGTACGGGCGGCCGATGTGGGTGATGTCAAAGTCGACCAGCTCCGTGCGGTAGTTGTCGTGGGTGCCGAAGGTCACAGGGTGGCGGATCTGCCCCAGGGAGTTGGAGGAACCACCCCCAATGCCCGAGAAGGACTTGCTGGGTCAAAGCCGTTCTAGTGGTACATGGAGGAGGCTGAAGGCCTCCACCGAGAGCACGTTGAGGCCGGCACCACCGTTGATGAGGGTTTTGGTGACGGCCACCTGGCCGCCACCCAACCCGGGGGAGCTCCTTGCCACGCGAGGGCGGCACAGATCTAGCAAAAAAATGGCTTGGCGTGTTGGTCTGAAGGTGGCGCCTGCGAGCCGCCCAAGAGAGCTATGACGACCGGGGGCGCCGGCGCGATGTAGTGGGCGAGGAAGAGGTCGCACAGTTCCTCCCAGGAGGCCACAGAAGATGCCGGCAGGTTGAGCAGCCAAGCACGCGGGACGCATGTGAGGGCCATGGGAAGCCAGTTGGCCATGACCTTGTCGTCGCCTCCGGCCTTGAGGACGGCCTCCTCGTATGCCAGCAGGAAAGCCAGCGGGTCCACCACGCCGTAATAGCGTGGCGGCATCTCTAGCTAGAACTTGCGCGGCCACTGCAACTGTCGCAAGGTGGGGGCCAAGGCTCGGAGCCCCCTGGGCCCGGTGCTGGCGCCGGTCGCCGGAGCGGGAGACGCGATGCCTGCCATGAGGGTGAAGCGCGGTGCTGGTGGAGAGTGGGTCGACGGAAGGAAGAGCTCCGGCGCACCCCTACCTGGCGCGCCAAATGTCAGATATCGGGTTCCGGCAAAACCCTTAAGGTTCGAACACTGGGGTGCACATGAAGATCTCTCCCTACCGAAACACGCCCTCAGCCTCACCGCTATCTCTAAGCTAAATCGATGAACTCACAGCACAAGAGACACAAGATTTATACAGGTTCGGGCCACTGTTGTGGTGTAATACCCTACTGCTGTGGGTGGTGGTGGATTGCCTCTTGGGCTGATGATGAATAGTACAGAGGAAGAACAGCCTCGCGAGGAGAGGTGTTCTTGAGGATGTGTGGTGTTCTACTTGGGAAGGATTCGATCCCTTCCTACTGTGGTGGCTAGCCCTATTTATAGATGCCCTGGTCCTCTTCCCAAATATTGAGCGGGAAGGGATCCAACAACGGCCATTTGGAAAGGGGACAACTAGTACAAGATATCCTGACTAAAGGTGGTCTTTGCCTGCCAAAGGTGTTGGTGATGACGCCGTCTTGGGCTCCATTGTGACCTCCGTCCTGCCGTCCTACTGTCCTTGGTCTCGTTGCACCGATATGGAAACCTTTGCCTGATGCCTCAGTACTCCGCTCCTGCGCTTGCCCCCCTTTGCACCAAAGAGGAAACGAGGACGCTGCATGAGCTAGCGCCCGCCTGGCCTTGGTCGTCATGGCTTGCATCACGAGGACCTCGTGAGGTACCCCTTGCCTTGATCTCTTTGCCTCCTCATGAGCCTTCCTGGTGAGGCCGCCCCTTAGGAGGCCTTGCGTCGTCTACCCCACGAGGCTTGGCCCCTCGCGAGGGTCTTGAGTGTTTGGTTGATGAAGACGGGCCGTACTGGGCCACTGGTTGAGCCACATAGCAGGCCGCAGGCAGGCAAGTCTGGGGACCCCCATTCCTAGAACGCCGACAAATACATCAAGAAGAAATTAAAAAATGTGAATTTTAAGAAGACAGAGAAGAAGATGAGTGTTGTAACTGAATGATTATGGATCCAATAAAGAGTTCGGAGAATTTACCAGACGAGTACATCAACGCTGTCAATTTTGGCGCGTCAATGACCCTGATTTTTGTTGGACCTTCTAGATCAGATACGAGCAATCTCTCAAGGAAAGACGCATTCTCAATGACCATAACATGGAATAGCTGGAGTGATCTCTTCCCAATTGATGTCTTGCTGTGGGGCCAGCAAGACACATAAATTCATCAGAGATTCATCGAGGCGATGTGGGGGCTAATGAACCCGTGGATCTGCTGAAGACAAAGGTACTCGAGCGCAGTACAGCTGCGGAGAAGGTGCTCCATAGCCTTCTTCGAGATGCCAACTGATATGTCTCCAACATATCTATATTTTTTATTGTTCCATGTTGTTATATTGTCATTCTTGGATGTTTTACAAACATTTTATAGTCATTTTATACCATTTTTTGGTACTAACCTATTGACATAGTGCGCACTGCCAATTGTTGTTTTCTGCATGTTTTTTACATCGCAAGAAAGCAATATCAATTGGAATCCAAACGCAGCGAAACTCCTAGAGGAGTTTTTGGGCCAGAAGACATCCGGTGGGCCAAGAAAGCACCTGGGGGTGGCTCGAGGGGAGAAGCACCCACCAGGGCGCGCTAGGAGGCCCAGGCGCACCCTGGTGGGTTGTGCCCACCTCGGGTGCCCCTAAACCATCTCTTTGCTCTATAAATAACCCAATATTCTATAAACCCTAGGAGAGTCAACGAAAATCAATTCCAGCTGCCGCAGAGTCCAGAACCACCAGATCCAATCTAGACACCGTCATGGAGGGGTTCACCACTTCCATTGGTGCCTCTCCGATGATGCGTGAGTAGTTCTTTGTAGACATACGGGTCCGTTGTTAGTAGCTAGATGGATTCCTCTCTCTCTATCTCTCTCTCTTGATTATCAGTGCAATGGTCTCTTGGAGATCCATATGATGTAAGTCTTTTTGCGGTGTGTTTGTTGGGATGCGATGAACTTTGATTTTATGATCAGATCTATGTTTTTATCCATGAAAGTTATTTGAGTCTTCTTTGATATCTTATATGCATGATTGCTTATAGCCTCGTATTTCTTCTCCAATATTTGGTTTATTTGGCCAACTTGATCTATTTATCTTGCAATGGGAAGAGGTGCTTTGTGGTGGGTTCGATGTTACGGTGCTTAATCCCAGTGACAGAAGGGGAACCGACACGTATGTATCGTTGCTACTAAGGATAACAAGATGGGATCTATATCTTCACAATAAATAAATGGATCTTCTCTACATCATGTCATCGTTCTTATTGCATTACTCCATTTTTCCATGAACTTAATACACTAGATGCATGTTGGATAGCGGTCGATGTGTGGAGTAATAGTAGTAGATGCAGGAAGGAGTCGGTCTACTAATCTTGGACGTGATGCCTATATAATGATCATTTCCTGGATATCGTCATTATTATTTGAAGTTCTATCAATTGCCCAATAGTAATTGTTTTCCCATCGTTTGCTATTTTTCTCGAGAGAAGCCACTAGTGAAACGTACAACCCCAGGATCTCTTTTCATCATGTTTTCCTTTGTGATCTATTTTCGTTTGCATTTATTTTCAGATCTATTAAACCAAAAATACAAAAATACCTTGCTGCAATTTATTTGTTCCGTGATCTATTTATCCTATCTACCACTTTTATCTCATGTTATTTGCCTATCTTGAGGCGCTGTACCTGAAAGGGATTGATAACCCCTTTAACACATTGGTTGCGAGTATTTGTTATTTGTGTGCATGTGTTGTTTACATGGTGTGAGGAGGTTCTCCTACTGGTTTGATAACCTTGGTCTCATCACTAAGGGAAATACCTACCGTCGCTATACTCCATCATCCCTTCCTCTTTGGGGAAATACCGATGTAGTTCTAGCAGACATCAAAAGGAATTTTTGGCGCCGTTGTCGGGGAGGATCTTCAACATCAACCAGGTTCCTAATCACAAATCTCATCTCCTCGCGATTTACATTATTTGCAATCTGCCTCTCCTTTCCTCTCCCCCACTTCACAAAAAATTGTCATTTTATTCGCCATCTTTTTCGTTCGCCTTTTTCTTGTCAGATCTGTTTTTGAGTGCAATCTTGTTGCGTAGTCACCATGACTCAAGATAACACCAAGTTGTGTGATTTCTCAAATACCAACAACAATGATTTTATTAGCACTCTGATTGCTCCTCCCCCCACTAGTGCGGAGTCTTGTGATATTAATACTGCTTTGCTGAATCTTGTCATGAAAGATCAATTTGCCGGTACTCCTAATGAGGATGCCGCGTCCCATCTTAACACATTCGTGGAATTGTGCGATATGCAAAAGAAAAAAAAGATGTGGACAATGATGTTGTCAAGTTGAAACTATTTCTATTTTCTTTGCAATATCGTGCAAAAATTTGATTTTCTTCTTTGCCTCGCAATAATATCGATTCTTGGAAAAAGTGCAAGGATGCTTTTATTACTAAGTATATTCCGCCTGCAAAAGTTATTTCCCTTATAACCTAGATCATGAATTTCAAGCAACCTGAACATGAGCATGTTGCACAATCTTGGGAAAGGATGAAATTGATGCTAAGGAATTTCCCAACTCATGGGTTAAATCTTTGGATGATCATACAAAATTTTTATGCAGCATTGAATTTTGTTTCTTGTAATCTTTTAGATTCCGCCGCAGGGGGTACTTTTATGGAAATTACTTTGGGTGAAGCTATTAAATTGCTAGAAAATATTATGGCAAATTACTCACAATGTCATACCGAAAGAGCTCCTACTAGTAAAAAAGTCAATTCGGTAGAAGAAATAAATTCTTCGAGTGAAAAAGTTGATGCTCTTATGAAGTTGGTTGCTAATAAAAGTGATCCTATTGATTTTTATGATGTGCCTTTGTCTGCTTTGATTGATAAAAATAGTGATGCCATAGATGTGAATTTTGTCTCGCGAAACAATTTCAATAACAATGCTTATAGAGGTAATTTTAATCCTAGGCCTTTTCCTAGTAATTCCTCTAATAGTTATGGTAATTCCTATGGTAATCCTACTTATAATAATAATAGAAACACCTCTGATCTTGAGAACAATATTAAAGAATTTATCAATACACAAAAAGCTTTCAACACTTTGATAGAAGAAAAGTTGAATAAAATTGATGATTTGTCTAGAAGTGTTGATAGAATTTCTCATGATGTAGAAACTCTCAAGATTATTTTTTGTGCCTAAAGTTTAAGAATCAATTAAAGCTATTTATGTTTCTATGGATGAAAGTTAGAAAAGAACCGTTATGCTTAGAGCTAAAAGAGAATTTTTAGAAAGATCGTTTTCTAGTGATTACTATCATAAAGGTGATGAAGATCTTAAAATGATTGGTGTTTCTTCTATTGATTCTTTGTTTAGTAAATTTAAGATTGATGAAAAAGGGACTGGAGAAGAGTCAACTTTAGTTAGAAGGCGTCCCTATGATTTGGAGGGTGAAAATCTTGTTGAAAAATTTGATAAAAGTGGGTTTGAAGAGGTCAAGACTTTAACTAGTGATGTGCCCACTATTTTGGATTACAAAGACTTTAATTATGATAGTTGCTCTTTGGTTGATTGTATTTATTTGTTGCAATCCATGATAAATTCACCCCATGCTTATGAACAAAATAAAGCTTTTACTAAACATATTGTTGATGCCATGATCAAAGCTTTTGAAGAAAAGTTGGAATTAGAAGTTTCAATTCCTTGAAAATTGCATGTTGAGTGGGAACCTACTATCAAAGTCAAGGTTAAAAATTATGAGTGTTTTGCTTTATGTGACTTGGGTGCTAGTGTTTCTACAATTCTGAAATCTTTATGTGATGTGCTTGGTCTTACCAATATTGAAGAATGCTCTTGAAATTTGCACTTGGCGGATTCTACTATTAAAAAGCCTATGGGAAGAATTAATGATGTTCTTATTCTTGAAAATAGGAATTACGTGCCCATAGATTTTATTGTTCTTGATATTGATTGCAATCCGTCTTGTCCAATTATTCTTGTTAGACCATTTTTGCGTACTATTGGTGTCATGATTGATATGAAAGAAGGCAATACTAAATTTCAATTTCCACTAAGGAAGGGAATGGAACATTTCCCTACAACAAGAATTATTCCACCATATTAATCAATCATGCAGGCATCTTATGGACCTAGAACCAAAGATGACAACACTTAGATCATACGCGTTATGCCTAGCTAGGGGCGTAAAACAATAGCGTTTGTTGGGAGGCAGCCCAATGAATAAATTTCTTTTGCCTTTTGCTTTATGTTCTTGTGTGTTAGAAAAATTATGCTACTGTTATGATTGTGTTTTTTGTGTTTTAATTAGTGTTTGTGCCAAGCAAGGCCTTTGGGAAGACTTAGGTGAAAGTTGATTTGATCTTGCTGAAAAACAAAACCTTTTGGACTTACACGATTATTTATCATTTTTAACAGAAGAGTTCTTTTGATTTGATTATTTTTTCATAAGATTAGTAGACAAATTCCTCATCTCCACCAATTTATTTTAGAATTTTTGGATTTACAAAAGTATTCGAAATATTCAGATTGCTACAGACTATTCTGTTTTTGACAGATCCTGTTTCCTTTGTGTTGTGTGCTTGTTTTGATGATTCTATGGTTTTCTTTGATGCTTTTTTGCCATAGAAAATTTGGAATACAGTATATATAATGCATAAACAAAATAAGATCAGGTTTTGTATACTTATAGTAGTGGTTTGTTTTCTTATACTAACGGATCTCATGAAGGTTTTGTTTGAGTTTTGTGTGACTGAAGTTTTCAAGTTCTGGGTTATCTAATGATGGATGAAGGAATAAGGATTAGCAAAATGCTAAGCTTGGGGATGCCCAAGGCACCCCAAGATAATATTCAAAGAATTAACAAGCAACTAAGCTTGGGTATGCCCCCGAGTGGCATCCCCGCTTTCTTCTAACAACCATCTGTATTTTACTTGAAACAATATTTTTATTCGTCACATAATATGAGTTTTACTTGGAGCGTCTTGTATGATATGAGTCTTTGCTTGTTTTGCTTTTTGTCCTAAGTGTTGAATCCTTGCTGGACAAACCCTTTTGAGAGAGCCAAAAATTATTCTATGCTTGCTCCTATGCTTCACTTAAATTTTTAGAGCCGTGGATTTGCTCTTGTGCTTCACTTATATCTTTTTGAGCACAGTGTGCTTTGCTATTTTTGAAGAAATTCTCTCATGCTTCACTTAGATTTATTTTGGAGTTAGTAAATTTTAAGAAATTCTCTCTTGCTTCACTTAGATTATTTTGAGAGAAAGAAAAAAATTATGCTCATGATCTTCATTTATATTTGTTTGAGCTTCTCAAAAGCAACATATGAAAATAGTCCCAAAGTGATAGATATCCAAGGAGGATATAATAAAAACTTTCATGAAGATCATTGGACATAATAAACTTGATTCTTAGTAATGGTTTTGAGATATGACAATATGATATGTGAGTTATGTTGATGAGTAATTGTGCTTTAGTAAGAATATTGATGTTAGGGTTTGTGATTCCCTATGCAAGCACGAAAGTCAATAGTTATGCAATGAAATTTATATCCTACTTACGGTGCATTATTCGGTGTTACTTATGCTTAATGCTTGGGTACGAGATTTTTCGCTTTGTGGTTGGGCGCTTCTCAATATTTTTGCTAGCCTTCATTTTGCACTAAGTATGATCACTACTTGCGCATCCAAAACCTTTTAAACCAGTTTTGCCTTATGAGTCGACTATACCTACCTATATGTGGTATTTCCATGCCATTCTAAGCAAATTTGCATGTTCCATCTCTAATTTTCAAAATAAATTTCTATTTTGTGTGCTCTACCGCTCACGAGGCGGTGAAGGGTGGCCAATATTTTCCATGCTATATGTGTTATTCTCATGATGAGTGTTTATTCACTTGTCATTGCATGAGAGTACGGCAAAGGTATTAGGGATGCCCGGTCCCAAAATGAAAAATGAATTTACTTTATGTTGTCAAATAATAATTTCCTTGGAAAGTGTTGGTATGGATGGCAACTGTGGATTCGGCTAGCCATGGAAAGTGAAAGTAATGGTGGAAAAGGGAATAAACTTTATTTTCTGTTTGGGAACCTCCTTTGATGTATCTAGCATGGAAAGTGTTGGGATGCTCCTAGTCATTTTCGTTGGTGGGAAAAGTATGCCTCTCAAAAATATTTTTCTCTCAATTTAAGCTTTGAGCTCTGGCACCTCTACAAATCTCTACTTCCCTCCGCGAAGGGCCTTTCTTTTACTTATGCAATTTTTATTTTGAATTTGAGTCTCCATCTTATCTTATAAAGCACCAACTAAGGTGCATTATGTTCGTATTTGAGCATTGGGTGTAGCTAATATTCGAGTGTGTTTCATGAATGGATCAATGATTGAGCATGATGGGCTAGGGATAACTTGCTTTAGTGTTGATATTTTGAAAGACATGGTTGCTTGTTGATATGCTTGAGTATTAAAGTCTTCATGTCAAAACTAGACTATTGCTTTGAATCATATAAAAGTCCATATGTCCATGCTAAAAATAAAAGAAATATGATGAACATGTTAGGCTGCATTCCACATCAAAAATTCTGCTTTTATCATTTACCTACTCGAGGACGAGTAGGAATTAAGCTTGGGGATGCTGATACGTCTCCAACGTATCTATAATTTTTTATTGTTCCATGTTGTTATATTATCATTCTTGGATGTTTTACAATCATTTTATATCATTTTTTGGTACTAACCTATTGACATAGTGCCCAGTGCCAGTTATAGTTTTCTGCATGTTTTTTACATCGAGGAAATCAATACAAGCGGAGTCCAAATGCAGTGAAACTCCTGGAGGATTTTTTTGGGCCACAAGACATCCAGTGGGCCAAGAAAGCACCTGGGGGTGGCTCGAGGGGAGCAGCACCCACCAGGGCAGGCCAGGAGGCCCACACGCGCCCTGGTGGGTTGTGCCCACCTCGGGTCCCCCCAAACCGCCTCTTTGCTCTATAAATACCCCAATATTCCAGAAACCCTAGGAGAGTCGACGAAAATCAATTCCAGCCGCCGCAGAGTCCAGAACCACCAGATCCAATCTAGACACCATCATGGAGGGGTTCACCACTTCCATTGGCGCCTCTCCGATGATGCGTGAGTAGTTCTTTGTAGACCTACGGGTCTATAGTTAGTAGCTAGATGGCTTCCTCACCCTCTCTCTCTCTCTCTTGATTATTAATACAATGGTCTCTTGGAGATCCATATGATGTAAGTCCTTTTGCGGTGTGTTTGTTGGGATCTGATGAACTTTGAGTTGATGATCAGATCTATGTTTTTATCCATGAAAGTTATTTGAGTCTTCTTTGATTTATTATATGAATGATTGCTTATAGCCTCGAATTTCTTCTATGATATTTGGGTTTTGTTTGGCCAACTTGCTCTATTTATCTTGCAATGGGAAGAGGTGCTTTGTAGTGGGTTCGATCTTACGGTGCTTGATCCCAGTGATAGAAGGGGAACTGACACGTATGTATCATTGTGACTAAGGATAACAAGATGGGATCTATATCTTCGAAATAGATAAACGAATCTTGTCTACATCATGTCATCGTTCTTAGTGCATTACTCCGTTTTTCCATGAACTTAATACACTAGATGCATGCTGGATAGCGGTTGATGTGTGGAGTAATAGTAGTAGATGCAGGCAGGAGTTGTTCTACTAATCTTGGACGTGATGCCTATATAATGATCATTGCCTAGATATCATCATGATTATTTGAAGTTCTATCAATTGCCCAACAGTAATTGTTTTCCCACCGTTTGCTATTTTTCTTGAGAGAAGCCACTAGTGAAACGTATGGCCCCCGGGTCTCTTTTCATCATATTTGCCTTTGCGATCTATTTGCTTTGCATTTATTTTCAGATCTATTAAACCAAAAATATAAAAATACCTTGCTGCAATTTATTTGTTCCGCAATCTATTTATCCTATCTACCACTTTTATCTCACGTTATTTTCCTATCTTGAGGCGCCATACCCAAAAGGGATTGACAACCCCTTTAACACGTCGGGTTGCGAGTATTTGTTATTTGTGTGCAGGTGCTGTTTACGTGGTGTGAGGAGGTTCTCCTACTGGTTCGATAACCTTGGTATCATCACTTAGGGAAATACCTACCGTCGCTATACTTCATCATCCCTTCCTCTTTGGGGAAATACCGACGTAGTTCTAGTAGACATCATCAACTTCGAAGAGGTCGAGCTGCTTGAGTTGAGGGAGAAGAAGGGCGGGCGCGGCCTTAATCTGGGGAAATTAGCAGGAGCTGAAGCTGGCGCGGCGCAGTGTTGGCGTGTGGCGGAGTGCGGACGGCGGTACAGAGCGACATCGTCTAGCTTCAAACCTTAGCTCCTCGAACTGATCTAGGGCGGGGGATAAGAACCACTCATCGAAAATGGCTTGGAACTTGTAGTTGGTACTGAACATGCGGATGTCAAGGCATCTGGCTGGCCAGTGTGCGATGTAACGATCTTGGAGACTACGGCCATGCGTTTGCAATCCCCGTCACAGAGGCAGCTGTCGATGGTGAGGTTGAGGGGGACACGACGCCAGAGGGGGCACCATACACACAGCAGATTCGGTGGGGAGAGGCCGATGATGATGAGCAGCATGTCATCGGGGGGGGGTGCTGATGAAGTCCTGGCTCGCTGGAACCAGTTTGGCTCGAGCCGCCTCCGCTTGTTGGCTGCCTCGCCATCCATCTCAGCCAGTGGTGACGCTGGTGTACGCGTGTACTGGTGTGTATTGTGTGCTGGGTGTGCGCGAGTGCGTCCTTCTGTGCATGCCGCCGCGCAGTGGTGAAGTGTGCGCGAGTGCGCCCTTCACGCGGAAGAAGTGTGCCCTCAATTTACTAGCATGCGGGGTGCTACCCCGAGTGGTTTCAACTTTGTTTACTTCACCGCGTGTCAGATGTGCCTGTAGTTTACTTATTTTCACCCACTGCCACATGGGCCATTACACGAAGATAGATAACACAAGCTGACAAGGTAGCATGTGGACTGGTTGACCGGTCAACTAAACAATAGATGGAGCTATACGCTGACATAATGACCGTATAATCCCTCGGTATAGAGAGTTCGAGTGAGAGGGGAGGCCCGTGAGTGATAGTAGAGAGAGAAAGAGCTACTCCCTCCGTTCGATAATTAATGTAGTGCCTACATTTTTTAAAAGTCAAACTTTTGAAACTTTGACCAAGTTTATAAAGAAATTACTTATATCTACAATACCAAAGATAAATGATAGTATGAAGTAAGTACATGTTGTGATGAATCTAATGATCGTTCCAGATGTAAATGTTTTTCTCCACATATACCTGGTCAAACTTTTCTGTGGTTTGACTTTTCAAAACATCTATATGCTTCTGGACATGAGAGAGTACCTAACTAGAGAGAGAGAGAGAGAGAGAGAGTGAAATAGAAAGAGTGACTTGAAAAAGTGTGTGTGTGTGTATGAAAGGGACATGGACAACACACGATAAAAGTAGAGAAAAAGCGTGTGTGTCTTATGCAAACATATCACACATGCATCTTCGATGGCGGAAGCGAGGAGAGGAGATAGTGTGTGGTTGTTTGCAACCAAGAGAGAAAGACACCTAGCACTTGGCCAAGAGAGGTATGACAAAGAAGGGAGAGAGGTCGAGAGAGACATATGGAGAAAATGTAGACATGGGGAGGAGAGAGTGTATGTTTGTGACAGAGAGATCCCTTGGAGATCGTGCCAGGACTACATGGGTGGGAGATCGAGTGACAAGGTGTGTGCGCGATAGAAGATACCCCGGGAGATATCGAGATAGACATATGGATGGAAGGAGACAGTACATGTGTTCCTGATGGCTAGTGAGAGGTAGTCATACTTAGGGGGGGGGAGTGCGTGTGCCTATGATGGAGTGAGGGATTATGGTACTTAGGGGGGGTGCAAGTCACACATAGAGAGAACAAGGGCGTAGAGTGTTAGATGGGTCTATGTAGCGTGAGCGAAATATGTGTATGTGTGAACCAGGGAGATATAAAGTTTGAGAGAGATAGAGGAGCCCAGATACGGCTGAGTGGTGCGTCAGATAGCTGAGAGGGGGAAAGAGATATTCCATCCTCTCGATAATGCAGTGCATATAGATTTTTTAGAATTCGAACTTTGGAATCTTTGACCAGGTTTACGCAAAATATTATGTATATCTACAATACCAAAGATACATCATACGAAACTACATCTCATGATGAATCTAATGATATATGTTTGTTGTTCTAGATGTAAATGTTTTTCTCCACGTACATGGTCAAACTTTGTGATGTTTGACTTTTCAATAAATCTATATGCTATGGACCGAAGAGAATGCCTAAGTCGAGAGAGATTAGGTGCGTGTGAAGGAGAATGAGTGAGTGTGCAAAAAGAGTATGTGTGTGAAAGAGAAAGCGACAACAAACGATAAATTAGAGAGATAGTGTGTGTTCGTTTCTTATACAAACATATCACGCATGCATCTCCGAGATAGAAAAGCGAGGTGAGGAGATACACGAAGATAGCTAGTGCGTGATTGTTTGCAACGGAGAGAGACACCCCTATAGCACATGTCCAACAGAGGTCTGGCCAACAAGGAACAAAGGTCGAGAGGGACACATGGAGAAGATGGACGCATGGGGAGGGAGGGAGGGTGTGCTTGTGATAGATAGATCCCCTCGAGATTGTGAGGGGACTATATGGGTGGGAGATCGAGGGACGAGGTGCGTGTGCGATTGAAACATGCCCCGGGAGAAATCAAGATAGACCATGCACATGTTTGTGATGGAGACTAAGAATTAGCTAGTCATATACAAATAGGGGGGGACTGTGTGTGCCTACAATTGAGTGAGAGACCATCATACTTGGCTAGGCATGAGATTGTGTGTGTGTGCGTGTGAGATGGAGAGAGAACGAGGGAGAGAGATAGAGTTTTAGATGGGTCTATCGAGTGCGAGTGAGATATGCATGTGTATGTGTGACCCAGAGAGATGGAGAGTTTGAGAGATAGGGAAGAGCTCCGAGACGGCATAGTGGTGCGTGAGAGAGTTACGGGCAACGAGCCAGGGAATTTGTATGCGTACGATGAGTGCACCCAAGATATTTAGCTTGGACTAGTGAATCATACATAGTGTGCGAGAGAGACCTATACATGGAGTGTGCATGCAAACTAGAAAGACCCCCCCCCCCACACACACACAAAGAGAGAGAGAGAGAGAGAGAGAGAGAGAGAGGGAGAGGGACC
This sequence comes from Triticum aestivum, assembly GCF_018294505.1. Classification (NCBI taxonomy): domain Eukaryota; kingdom Viridiplantae; phylum Streptophyta; class Magnoliopsida; order Poales; family Poaceae; genus Triticum; species Triticum aestivum. The sequence goes on from NC_057807.1 coordinate 302,236,896, forward strand.
AACAAGGTTTGTATTTGGATGTGTGCGAAGAATTGAAGATTGTCGGCGAGAGAGAGAGAGAGAGCAGGAGTCCGGGAGAGGGGGAGGTCGCGTTTTATGCATCAAAGACTGATATAAACCATGTTTCAATATAAACTTGCATTCAAATATTTAAATTGGAGAACATGTTGTCTGCAATCCACACATGAATGGAGATATGCGTATCAAACAAGTTCATTAATTTGATTTTCAACATGTTCATGGAGTACTATAATACTGTACAACATGCTACTCGATTGAGGTGTTCAGTTTTGGATTTAGTTCACTATTTTGACCTGGTGAGTGAGCTATTTCATTGAATCAAGATATTTTGTTTTGGGTTTGATTCCCGTTTTTGAGTGGGTCAACTATTTGTCATATAGTAAATCGTTAGCAACGAGCATGTAAAAACACATTAGTCCAGAGCATCGTCTCTCCATCTAAAAAAGAAGTGGCAAGCTAATATTTCAAAATTTGATTCGAATCAACTTGGTAAGGTAGATGTGGATGCTCGTTCTCCAAAAATTTGAACAAACTGCTAAACAACCTCTGCTCGGTGGAATTCGCTCGAGCAAATAAATGGGAGACGCGAAATTACCGGCCTATGTGGGACACGCATCAGTTGACTCGTTGTACATCGAGGGTAGGTTCGTAACTTCATCCAAGCGCGGCTTCTCCTCGGACGAAATGACATGTGCCGAATAATTCATAAACCATGGGCGGCAAAACGCCCTCTCCTCACCCGAAATTGCTCGCGCCAACTATTTCAAAACACGCCCTCCTCGCCCGAAATCGCTTGCGCCGACTATTTCAAAACACGCCCTCCTCGCCCGAAATAGCTCGCGCCCACTATTTCAAAACACACCCTCCTCGCCCGAAATCGCTCACACCCACTATTTCAAAACACACCCTCCTTGCCCGAAATCGCTCGCGCCCACTATTTGGAAGAAGCAAAGTTACTCTACTATCCCCGACCCTCAGTACATAGACCCAAGCTTAGAAGCCTAAAGGCAGGGGTAGAACTGTAACCCCCCCCCACACACACACATTTCAAACAAATGCGTCCGTAAGACATGGTTCCCCCTCCCAATTCCCCATTCATACCTCGTGGGCGCCAAATCAACTTCTCCCCGAAAGCTCCCTTCTCCCCATTCATGAAACCTTAGCCCCTTCTCAATGCCGCCCCCACCACACCAAATTTACCGCCGCCCTCCTCCCCAATGCCGGAGACAATGTCCGTTTGCTGTCATGCACTGGGCCGAGTGCCTCATACTCCGTGCTACTGGAGCTGCCTCGATGACGACCACGTGAATTGTACCGGAGCCGATACATCCCCGCCGTTGTGCACAGCGTCGGAGCGGCTCCAACTTCGGATGTGTCCAGGGCCCCGGTGCTACTTCCCCGTAGCCGTCGACCATCGCGACATCTCTGCTTTCTTGCCGCCGGTAGCCACCACAACCGCGTCGGCTTCACCGACTCGGCAGCTGGAGTTGCCTACTTCATCGGGCCGCAAGATAGGTTGTACCCTCATCTCAAATCACTTTATTTAGGAGTCAGTTGTCTGAATTTTTATTCGGGGCCAATCAATTCCCAATAGGAAGCAACACCCTTCGAGGTGGCAGAGCTCCTAGGCTGCCGGTTGGCTGGTGTCTAAGTAAGGGTGCGGGGGTGCAAGTTCACTGCGGAAGCAGCGCTTAGATGGCTATCTTAGAGTTGCGTGGGTTGAAGGTACTGCCGCTGCCCGATCTGGATGACGGCGAGTCTTTGTGGATTGCCCGGGGGAGGCACAACAATGACAGTAGGGTGGGGCGAGGATCGGGGTTTTGGTCAGAGCTCTCACGACCAAGGACGGTGGAGTCAGACTGCTCTACTGGTGGTCGCTGGCTCTTCGGGGAAGATTCTGAACAGTGTTAGCCGGGAGGCACAAGACAGACATCAAGCCATCCAGCGTAGATCGGACAATACCAAAATAAAATAAAATCGTATGACCCCAATTTAGTCTTCTGTCAATAGACATGTGACTACTCTCGTACCTTATTGTTGATCTCTTAGCGTATTTCTTCAGATCAAAGATATGGGTCGTTCTTAACATTATGTGTTTTCTGCATCTTCAGCCACACCGCCTTTCGACTCACCGGAGCTGCTCTAATAAGGGAAACATACACCAGTAGGGAGCTATAGTCCCCACTCAACAATTCCCTGCATCGAATGCGTGTGCCCGACATGGACAACCACAACAACTGCAGGGCCATCGACAAGTCAGCACATGATGCTCACTCCTATGGATGGCGGCCAGATAGGTTGTACCCTCATCTTACTTGTGTGAAACATTTATGGCTTTGTTATTCATCTAAGCATGGAAAATATATTATCACATTTCACCGTATATTCATGATGATCTCTTACGGGTCTTGTTCGGGAATTAATGCTATTCCATAGTTCAGCTAAGAGACTTGTTCTTTAGGTTATGTTGTTCCATAGTTATCATCCTTCAGCCAACACTACTAGGGAAAACGTTATACACAGAACTTTAGTAGTAGTGCTTGTTAAAAATGCTCGCTACTGCTAGATAGCAGTAGCGCGTGCAAAATAAGCGCGCTGCAGATGCATATATAGCAGTAGCGCGTCTCGTTGAAAACTTGCTACTACTAAAATTCCAACCAGTAAGCCGATGGCCTACACATAGTAGTAGTGATCTTCCAAAAACCGCGATACCGCTAATATTCTTATAGCAGCGCGTTTATGTGTAAAGCGCTACTGCTAACGAAAATAAAATAAAATGAGAAACAAATAAAAAAGTAAATGAAAATGAAAGAAATAGAAAAGGGAGAAAGGGAAAATATATAATGTAAAGAAAAATAAACAAAAAAGGGAAAAAAGGATGAAGGCATAGCAGTAGCGCGTTTGCTAAAACGCGATATAGCTAACTTAGCTATAGCACATTTTCCGTAACGCGCTACTGTTATGTTTGACTTAACCCAAAAACGGTTTCCCCCCAGGCCACCACTTCTCCCCTAAATCCCTCACCCACTTCGCCGCCGTCTCTCCAATACTCCATCGCCCCCACTACGTCGCCGTCTCCTGCCGGCCTCGATGCCACGCTCATCCTCACTGCCGTCGCCCGAGGCCACCCAGCCTCACCGCTGCCGCCTCTCGGGCCCCCCTCGACCTCACCAGCGCCGCCCTCGACCTCACCGCCTCCGCCCTCGACCTCACCGCCCCCGAGCCCGCCCAGGACCGCCGCCTTCCAATCCCGAACCCGCCCTACCTCCATCGCCGAACACCTCCACGCCACCGTCTCTCCCCTCTCTGTAAACCCCCCCACCCCTCCCCCACCCCCTCTCTCTGCTTTTTCTTCCTCTGCCATGTTAATTAGCAATAGTAGTAGATGTTAATTAGTACTAGGTTTCATACATAATGATTTTTAGTAGTAGTAGTAGATGTTAATTAGTAGTAGTGATGGTACTAGTTAACTAGGGCAGCATGGTTAATAGTAGATATTTTTTAGTTAGGGTAATAATAGATGTTAAGTAGTAGATAGTGTAGATGTTAATTAGTTCAGTAGTTTTTAGTTTTTGAATTGAGTTTGTTTAACTAGATGTTAATTAGGGCAGTAGGGTTTAGTTCAGAGTAAAGTTTAGTTCAGTAGTTAACTAAATATAATCTATATTTGGTTTTTGAATCAAGTTTTAGAGAGCATGAGATTTGTGTAGATTTTCTTGAAGTGTCAAACACTAGGACATGCAAGTTTGAAGTGGTCGGGATATATGCAAATTCCTCAATTGTGTTTGCACATGTTTCAATTGTGCCCAAGTGGCTTTGTTGTTTCCAGGGAATGAAGCCGAGTGGCCTATGTTTTGCCGGAATGTTGATTCATTTCCGTTCTGGCAAGTTTCAGGTTCTCGATTTGTCCACTTTTTAGCAAAAGTCATGCCGAATTTTTCCATGAATTTTGGCATGACTTGTGCTACAAACTAGGACATATCGAGTGCCCGGGATTTGCCGCACCAGGAAGGAGTCAACGTTCCTGTAAAGCATAGGCCTTTTTTATGTCATTATTCATTTTATTAGATCTAGAATTAATTGACTAGATTTAATCGTAGGAAACATGGCTAGCAACAATGAAGGAGAGGGCTCTGGTGGCTACGACAGCGTGTACCTGGCAGCAGAGGAATTTTTGAGGGAAGCCAACGATCAACAGTTGATGTTGCTGGGTCCAGTTGTCACATCGGAGACTGAGACCGACATCGAGGCCGGCGCTGAGACTGAGATCGGCGCTGAGACAGAGACCGGCATGGAGACCGGCGCCGAGACTAGCGGAGCCGGTATAGAACCGAAATAAAATAGGCAATGAGTTCCTAACAAGCTCAGGACTACTAGACTGGTGGTCATGGAGGTGGACGACGGCAATTTTGAGCCAAACGTGCATGCAGAAGCACGCGCGTGCTACGACAATCAGATAGGCTGCATCGTACGGACAACCGCCACCATCAACGATGAGAAACTAAAGAAGATAGATAATATGAGGCCCTTCCTCCTAAAGAAGCTGCACTAGATATTCTTGTTCCCGGGCCGGAATGAAAAGGATTATAAAGATCCAGATAAGGACCCGACAATGAAGAAGATAAACAAACATGCCATGAGCAAGTTTAGCGACGCATTGGCCGCCTGGAAAGCAAGGGTGAAACATCGGATCGTCAACAAAAACAAAAAGGAACCCTACTCCGAGATTGTAAAGGATAATCCGATAGTCACAGAAGAGCACTTTGAAATATTCAAGGCGTCTTGCGAGGCCGAAGCTGCCCAAAAAAAGTTGAAGTACATGAAGGGGCTTCAACAGAGGAACATTGGGTGCCACCACCTCGAAAGCCATGGTTACAACACAAAGAGGTCCATATGGGCCAAGGAGGACGCGGAAGCCAAGAGTCTGGGTATCCCAGACCCCTTGGCGGATTTCACCGTCCCGCGGGTCCTTAGGGCCCGGCACCATTGGGACCCAGTGAAGAAGGTTTTCGAGACGAACGTGGTCACGACGGAGTTCATGAGACTGTTGGTAATTTTAGTTTCTAATCAATTTGACTGCATGTTAGTTATAATTGTAAACGATCCTTGTGCCTTTTGCAGAGAGAGCTGCACAAGATTGCGGCCAAAAGTGACTCGCTGTCTGAGGCGTTGGCGAGGCCCAAGTGGGACACTCCATTCAACCGGGCGTTGAACATATTGAAAGGACTCCTGGTGGAGACTCGACCGTCGTATGGATGCGTGCACGGTGTCGAAGACGGCGCCACATGGAAGAAGTACTACCATGAGACCACGGAGGAGAGAAAGGAAAGACAGAGGTTAACTGAAGAAAACATCGACAAGAAGGTTGAGATTGCTGTTGAGAAGAAATCATCTGAGACAGTCGCAACAACGGTAGCTGCCGCAAAACAGGTGCTTGCAGATATGTCTAGTACCTTGGTTCCGGCCGTTTTCAATTGGAGCAGGCAAAATCCAGAATAAAATGCAGCAGACTTTCCCCGTGCTGACTTCTTCGGGAGCAGCTCGACTAGCGTTGCACCAGCACCTGCAGCTGCACCTGCTGCCGCACCGGCTCCCGTACCTACTCCGGAACGGGCTCCGACACTTGCCCCCGCACCGGCTCCTACACCTGCTCCTGCACCGGCTGCGGCACCAGATGTGCTTGGCGGTGCTTCGTCTTTGGCTGAGCTCGACGCCCTCATGGTATCTGTCAGACCGGCCCTCTTCAATAAATGTATAATCTCCCGTTTTTGTTGCCTTTCGGATGTCTCATGTTGCAGACTTTTCTTTGCAGGCCGACAAAACCCCGTGCACCATATTGTACACCATCGGCGACCAGAAGGTGGACGTGGGGAAGGCGATGATAATGGAGTCGAAGGAACCATTGTTCCACAGCCGGCTGATCCCCCCGGACGTCTTCAAGGTTTCCGTGGCCAATGTCAAACCGGGCCACGAGAATTTGGCTCCTCTGGTACTAGTGGGGGATGACGACGAGACCCCGCGGCAGCTTGGTGATTGCAATGGGTGGGTCCTGTTGTGGCCAAAGAGTCTGCTTCGTCTGGAGGCGGCCGGGAGCACACCCACGAGCACGTAGTTAGGTATGAACATCAACACCTCACCTACCCAATTAGCGCCGGCTGTCGGGCTGGGTGATAGCAGAGGGGGTGAGGAAGAGGCTCCATTAGTCGCTGGTGATATCACCATAGATGAGGATGAGGTTGACGATGAGACTCAACAGTATGCAATACTGGCGCCTACTTAGGGTTTGAGCGTCATGAGTCGGTGCCTGAATTTCCACCTCCGGACTCTGAACGTATTATGGACAACCTTCTGGTAGCAAAGAAGTCTAGGAAGAGATCGAGGAAAGGCAACAAAGCTGCTTCTATGATCCAGGTGCCTCAGCAGCCTCGGGTTCAAGACCGTATAGATATCCCCGGTGCGGCAAAATGGCATATCCCCAGATTCGGCGATGTAAGGAGACTTCATGACGATGTGATGCGGATAGAGAAAGGCCTCCTTGCCTCGAAAAATCCAGGATACCCACTCTACGTGGTTAATGTGCCACGGCAATTGTCGTACGTCGACACATTCCCCACGGAGAAGTTCTTCCTTAGATTCGGTTACATCTTCGACATGTTTCACTTGAATAAGCTGGATTTTATGTTTGTCCACCTTTATGCCTTGAACATGAACTACCTCATAGGGGTTGGGCAGATACCTTTTATCTGTGTCGTTGACCCGTACTTCATGCACGAGGGCTTCTTGGCAGTCTGCGCAAAGCACTGTGTATACGCGAGGGACTACCTCATCAATTTCATGCTCGCCAATAAGGACAAGGAGGTGATTCTCGTGCCTTATCATCCCCTGTAAGTCATCCGCGCGGATATCCTTCCTTCGATTTCAATCATTCATTTGCATAGTGGAGGCTAATTAATTTGAGGTGTACTTATTTTGCGCAGTGGCACGCGCGCCGTCCTCATCATCCTCTACCCCCGATACTCCCATGCTCTTTACTTGGACTCGTCAAAGAACATTACCAAAAAGGATTACATTCATATCAAGTCGGTTCTCGATAGTGCTATCTTTTAATACGTTACACAGGGTGGAGAGGTCAACGACAAGAAGATAAGGGATGGCAGGCCCTCCTTCAGCCATAAGACCGACTTCTATTGCATCCAGCAACTGAGTGATTCTCTTAATGATGGATTCTATGTCCTACACCACATGCTGGAGTACAGACGGGATCACCAGAACCTTCGCATGTCACCTAGATCCGGCGATGCCCATATTCTGCAATGGGCAAAGGACTTAGGAGATATCAAGGATCATTGACTTCGAGCTGAGTTCTGTCACGTCCAGCGCGAACTTGCCCAAAACATCATGAAGCAGGTCATCGAAAAAACATGGATGTTATATGAAGAAGGACAAATGTCGCGGGAAGACGCCCAAACATGCGTAGCCTCTCAGCGTCTCGACCTGAAGCCTTTCACTAAGCTCGGGGACTATCTCCCTGACATGGAAGGATGGCACAACATGTAGTGATTGTCGATATATGACAATGTGTCCGTTTAGTCCATACTTTCTGTATGACAAAACTTTGAGTGATGCACGACGAAACTTTATTTGTGATGTAATTAAACCGTCCTCCTCGACTAGCGAAGATCACTCTAGTTAGGGCATTTTGGGTACGATGAACTTTGTTATTTATGCTTATGATATGTTACTTCTATTTTTTGCCAAGTCTGTCTCTTTCTGTTGCTCAACTATATATGTTGCATATCGTCGACTCATGTGATGATGCAAGTGCATAGATCATCGATGGCGAAGAAGTGCTATGCCAGGAGTATACGACGAGTGGCCGGAGTGTCAGGCCCAGGTTTACCGGTTTCCGTTTTCCGAGCGACAGCCAGTAGTTAGTTTAGGTTCACGCTAATGCGAGAGAGGGATACAAACTCATGTACTGCATAGTTCCGCTCTCACTCATAGTGATAGCTCTTCTCGCGTATATCATTGTTTAGATGTATGACGATGTAGTTGCAAGTAATCGAGACTTGTATCGCTATTTTCGAGATGATGACGAGAGACCACTTTGTGTTGGATGATAATTATGATGATGACATGATTTGATGAGACTATTTGTATGTATATGCTATGATTTTGTATGTGTATGATATGCTAAAGATTATTGTATAAATCCTATTCAAATACGAAACAAATACGCAGAAAAAACAAAAACTAATAAAACTAGCAGTAGCGAGGGGAATAAAGTTAGCAGTAGCGCTCCCTTACCAGTAGCGCTTCCTGCTAAAAAGCACTGCAGATATTAGCAGCAGCACTCTGCACTAAAGCTCGCTACTACTAGCCATGTATAGCAGTAGCATGGGATGACAGGCACTACTGCTACACGTTAGCTATAGCGCCTTATCAGTAGCGCGTCGTCCCGCGCTACTGATAGGCAAAATACCCACGCTATTGCTAGGGTTTTCCCTAATAGTGCAATGCTATCCCACAGGCCGGTGATTATAGTATTATACCACTTCTAGTATTACCTATGTTGTTCTTTAATACTTTTGTGTGCCATCTAGTTAATCTCGAGTACAAACGATACATATTTTGTAGCGTCCATCTGTGTTCTCCCTTTAGTTTCTGAGACCTGTTGCTGCGAGTTAACCCCAGTCCTACTATTTATGTCGTCTCCTATAGGCACTCATTACATAAATCTAACTACTAGTTGTCTTCCATGCATGTCAGATGTAATTGAACACACTGATTTATCCACAAGAACCTCACGGAGCAATGTAATGGCCATCAAACTTGACATTAATGATACCCAATATGATGGAACATGCAAAGGCAGTTCTTCAAAAGACTTGCAGAAAGATGATGAATCCTATTCACCCCACAAGGTCCTTGCTCTAACTTGGCCCGTGATATGAGTACAACATGCATATAATGTCCTAGAGTGCATCTACTCTGTTGCAATGCCATGTGCTTAGCCTGCTAATCATGCATGTAAATATGTCATGCCTTCCTGTTTTTAGTACCTATTCCATTCATGATGACATTTTTTCAAATTCAAGTACTGTCATTCTACTCTATCGCAATGCCATCTGCTTAGTTTGGACATCATGCTTCTAAATATTTTATGCATTGTTATTCATCATTATGTACTTCATATGTCTACCATACCATGTTTTTTACATTGAAGTGTTGTTCTAGTGGTCTGTTGCAATGCCATCTTAGTTTCCCAATCATACACACATATGTTGCCTTAGTGTTTTTCTGTATGTATTCCGCTAGCATACAGTTTTACATTGAACTAGTCTTTTTTACACTGTTGTCATGTCGTATCCCTAGCTCTTACATCATACTCCCTCCGTCCGAAATACATGTCACAGAAATGGATAAAAATGGATGTATCTAGAACTGAAATACGCCTAGACCCATCCATTTATTTCTGGATGGAGGGAATACATGTCAATATGTCATGCCTTTCTATTCTTCAATACCTATTCCATCTCTCTGATGTAGCATGTTTTATAATTGAAGCACCATTATTCCATATAAGGCATGCAAGGGGAAGATGGCTATGTTAGAATCTGAAGGGTTACAAACAAGGTCTTTGCAAAAGATCCAAACACCAGGAGATAGTAAACCAACTCCAGTTTTCATAGATACTGCTCCAGCATAGAGAAACCCAACTCCTACTGATAATAAGCAGATTCCAGTGGCCAAAGAACTAGTCCGCTCCAGTCCAACAAAAATATGCCAAATCCATTCTAAGAAGTGTGTGCGTATCCTCGCATCATGAAACTTTATAGCATTCTGATCATACTTTCTACATGTTTCTTACCCATCTCTCTTTTAGAAAATAAGCTTAAAGGATAGAAGATTTTCTGCACTGGGATCGTATTCCAGGAAAGTATCTTGCGGGAATGCTCTATACTCCAATGCTGATGTAAGTACCTATTGTATATCACTATATTTTTACATCAGCATGTATTTTGTTAATCGGCGTGAATTCAACCTTTATCTTATCTAAATTTAGCTGTAGCAAAATTTATAATTAAAGGCGACAATGTAGATTTTTCTAAGGAAAACTGCCTGGTAGTTTTGCATACTGAGCTGCATGAGTGTACTATCTCATATCATGCACATTACTGAATTGTAGTGCTGCTCTGGTTGCCCATTCATTCATTGTGTCAATGTTGCTTTCATATTACCTTACCTGGCTGATGATAGTTGTGCCATATTGTGTTAATTTGGTGTAGGCTGGTGTGGTCTGGTTGCCCAAACGTTCGTTGTGTCAATGTTGCTTTCCTATTATCTGACCTGGCCAATGATAGCAATGCTAGTGTGTTAATTTGGTGCAGGCTGCTGAAGATAAGAAGACAAACTCTAAAAAATAGCAAGGCAACCCCATTGTTTCTTTCCAATAAATCTAGGCCAGGTAATATGGCAATAACTCTTGTTTAATCTGTTCGGTTCCCCTCCTAATTTATGTTATGGTGCAGTGGTTGAGACACTCTCCACTATCAATAATACAAGCCTGCCAAAATTGCCATCTGAATCTGTTCAGTTTCCTCTGTCTCGAATGCAATGGAAAAAATGTATGTTTGTGAACCAATTACTGGCTGAAGCAATGATGGAAATGGTGGAGGAATCAGAGGTGCACATTCTTGCGCAACAACAACGGATCAATGTGTTTGGAGACAGCAGCAAAGCAGGAAGAACTTGCCCACATGCTTATGGGTGTCATCGGTGCTGAGGTTGCAGATTGTGACGTTGTAGATCGTCAGGTTCTCTTCATTTATTTGCACTGGCATCAATCTTTGACTACCCAGTGGATGTAATTTCCTGTAATATATGTTGGATGTGCAACGTTTTTCCCTGTATATCGTACCTTTGCTTAGCGCGCCCCGCATTCCAGCTAAATGGTCGCTAGGAAGCTAAAAAAACCAATGAAACTATTAGTTAGCACGAACAGTCATGGGCCCTATATGAAGGAAGCAGCCCACTGCCCTTAATGGGCTTCCCTAATGGGCTCGCATGGGCCAAAATTCCCATAGGCCTTTGATTGATCAGTTTTGGACTTGTGCATAATTGCTCATCGTAATGGGCTCAAATTATCTAATTGGGCCCATTAAGTTAATGTGCCTTTACCAGACTGAAAGTTAATGTGCGGCCCTGTTACCTCCCGGGTCATTAATAGACCAACATCGAAGCGGGCAACATGTGGGCCCATTTGATTTCATGGGCCGTTAACAGGCCGATACTAAGGTTGGGCTACATATGGCCCAACTATATTGTGGGCCTTTAGCAGGCCGAAAGAGACTACGGGGTCCTACTGGACCATGAAGAGAATGAGCCGCTAAGAGGCCGAAAGTTAGGTCGTATTGTATATGGCCCAACTATGTTGTGGGCCTTTAGCAGGCCGAAAGACAAACCGGGCTGGTATTGGACCATGAAGAGCATGGGCTTTTAAAAAGCCAAAACTCAGGTCCGACTGCAAATGGCCCAACTCATTTATGGGCCATCAACAGGCTGAAAGACACACCGGGCCGGGAATTGGCCCAACACTTAAATGGGTCGCTAAAAGGCCGAAATACGTACATCCTGAAAATTGGCCCATCCCTTGAATGGGTTGTTAACAGGCCGAAACTACATCGGGCCGATATTGAGCCCAAATATATAGTGGGCTCTTAACGGGCTCGAACTGATGAAGGGCTACAATGGTGTCAAATTGTTAATGGGCCATTGATGGGCCAAATTGGCACATCCCGTATGGGTCGTAGGCTTAAATAGACCTGACACAAGTAGGCCTTATATGGGTCGACCTGCTAATTTTTACCGGGCCGGCCTTTTTCACCGGAATGGGACACTGTTGGGCCTTGCCACGTGCGGACATATCATAGGTGCCTCTCATACTATGAGTAGATGACATCTGTCCCAACGTTGAGCCGACACGTGGACCCTCCGGCGAATGCGAATTTTACACGTGGAAAATACCCATTGGTCCGGGATGTTAACGGGTTACCGGATCCAAACCGGAACCCTATAGCTTAATGGTGAGTCGTTATGGTGGATGCCACGTGTCAGTTACCCTTGACGAAAGCACTTCTATGACACGTGATTTATCGTCATGGAAGTGGACACTTTTGTGATGATAATTTTGATAATGTCATGGAACACTTCTACGACAGCACAAGTATGCCTATCTTGATTCTGTCATAAAATCCTCATGGATGTACATGCATGACAGAAAACGTGACCTACTGTGACAAACACGTATCATCACGGAAGTGTTCTTTTTTTGTAGTGCTAGTGAAAGTGCAACTATCCCTAGGTGGTTTTGGTAATTCCTAACAACATATAGCTCATTGATCTAATGCTATTTCAAGATGAATATTTCAGGAAAGCTCAATGATTGGCATGGCATGGATGAGAAAAGTGGACCCCTCAAAATGCTACGGACAAAAGGATTGGCTCAAGATCAAAGCTCAAGACTCTACATTTTATATTTTAGTGATCCAAGATCACATTGAGTCTATAGGAAAAGCCAATACTATCAAGGAGGGATGAGGTGTTGCTTAATGGCTTATTTGCTCAAAATGCTTAGTGATATGCTCCAAAGCCCTCAACTACTTTCTCACATCCACATATGACCTAAACCAAAAGTCAAACTCGGCCCCACCGATTCTTTCTATCCGGCGCCACCAAGTTAAAATGTCATAGCCACTGCCACAAACCCTAGGCAAATCGGCCTCACCGATAGGGATCTCGGTCTCACCGAGATAGGATTGTAATCTCTCTGTTTCCCTTCGTAACGTTTCGGTACCACCGAGATGAGCGATCGGTCCCATCGAGATTGCAATGTAAACTCTCTGTTTCGTTTTCGTAACATTTTGGTCTCACCGAAATGAGCGAACCGGTCCCACCGAGTTTACCTGACCAACTCTCTAGTTAGCTTATTACCAAAATCGGTCTACCGTGTTTGTGTAATTGGTCTCACCGAGATTACGTTATGCCCTAACCCTAACCATATCGGTCCTACCGAGTTGCATGTCGGTCCCACCGAAAATCCTAACGGTCACTAGATTTGCTGAATCGGTCCGACCGAGTTTCTCAATTCGGTCCCACCGACATTGGCAAGTTGTGTGTAACAGTTAGATTTTGTGTGGAGGCTATATATACCCCTCCACCTCCTCTTCATTCGTGGAGAGACCATCAGAACGAACCTACACTTCCAACTTGCATTTTCTGAGAGAGAACCACCTACACTTGTGTTGAGGCCAAGATATTCCATTCCTACCATATGAATCTTGATCTCTAGCCTTCCCCAAGTTGCTTTCCACTCAAATCTTCTTTCCACCAAATCCAAATCCTGTGAGAGAGAGTTGAGTGTTGGGGAGACTATCATTTGAAGCACAAGAGCAAGGAGTTCATCATCAACACACCATTTGTTACTTCTTGGAGAGTGGTGTCTCCTAGATTGGCTAGGTGTCACTTGGGAGCCTCCGACAAGATTGTGGAGTTGAACCAAGGAGTTTGTAAGGGCAAGGAGATCGCCTACTTCGTGAAGATCTACCGCTAGTGAGGCAAGTCCTTCGTGGGCGACGGCCATGGTGGGATAGACAAGGTTGCTTCTTCGTGGACCCTTCGTGGGTGGAGCCCTCCGTGGACTCGCGCAACCGTTACCCTTCGTGGGTTGAAGTCTCCATCAACGTGGATGTACGATAGCACCACCTATCGGAACCACGACAAAAACATCCGTGTCTCCAATTGCGTTTGAATCTCCAAACCCTTCCCTTTACATTCTTGCAAGTTGCATGCTTTACTTTCCGCTGCTCATATACTCTTTGCATGCTTGCTTGAATTGTGTTAAGATTGCTTGACTTGTGCTAAGTTAGCTAAAATCTGCCAAAGACTAAAATTGGGAAAAGGATAAGTTTTTATTTGGTCAACTAGTCTAATCACCCCCCTCTAGACATACTTTCGATCCTACAAGTGGTATCAGAGCTTTGGTCTCCATTTGCTTTGATTTCCATAGCTTTTGGTAGTCATAGCCTTGGTTTCACAACCTAGGAGAGTATGGCGTCTAGCGAGGGAAACTATCACCGTAGAGGTCCTTACTTTGATGGTACTAATTTTGCTAGTTGGAAGCATAAGATGAAAATGCATATTCTTGGACATAACCCCGCCGTTTGGGCTATTGTGTGTATTGGCTTGCAAGGTGAATTCTTTGATGGGAGAGAACCGAACCGTGAAGCTAGCGCGGAAGAGTTGAAGATGCTGCAATACAACGCTCAAGCTTGTGATATCCTCTTCAACGGATTGTGCCCCGAAGAATTCAACAAAATCAGCCGTCTTGAGAATGCAAAGGAAATTTGGGATACTTTGATTGATATGCACGAAGGTACCGACTCCGTCAAGGAATCCAAGTTGGATGTGCTTCAAAGTCAGCTTGACAAGTTCAAAATGAAGGATGGTGAAGGTGTCGCTGAAATGTACTCTAGGCTTGCTCTTATCACAAATGAGATTGCCGGCTTAGGAAGTGAAGAGATGACCGACAAATTCATCATCAAGAAGATTTTAAGAGCCTTGGATGGAAAATATGATGGCGTGTGCACATTGATCCAAATTATGCCCAATTACAAAGATCTCAAGCCAATGGAAGTCATTGGAACAATTGTTGCTCATGAGATGTCACTCAAGGATAAGGAGGAACTTCACAACAAGTCAAGTGGTGCTTACAAAGCCTCATGTGAAGCTCCCACATCATCAAGTGAGAAACAAACCTTCAATGAAGAATTGAGCCTAATGGTGAAGAACTTCAACAAGTTTTACAAGAGTAGAAGCAAAGAGAGAAGCTCCAAGTCAAGGTCCTACAATGACAAAAGATCTTCTAGTCGAGAATGAAATTGCTACAATTGTGGAAGACCCGGACACTATTCCAATGAGTGTACGGCACCCTACAAAAGAAGAGAAGAATCACCTAAGAGGAGAAGTAGAAGAGAGAATCACCACCAAGAGAGAGAAGGAGTAGAGATGATCGTTATGAACGAAGAACATCCCGGAGAAGCAAGGATTCAGAAAGGAAGGACAAGTCATCAAGGAGCTACACAAAACGAAGACATCAAGCTCATGTTGGTGAATGGGTATCCGGCTCTGACTACGACAATCACTCCGAGAGAAGCTATCACTCCGACTCCGAATATACTCAAGATGAAGGTGTTGCCGGTCTAGCACTTGTGTCAACCAACTCCTACGACATATTTGACTCACCAAATGAAGGACTTGAAAGATGCTTCATGGCTAAAGGCCCAAAGGTATCACACCCCGAGTATGTTGATTTCAATAGTGATGAAGATGACTTGTTAGGTGATGATGATTTACTTGTTGACAACTCTAGTGACAAATACTATGATGAAACGTCAATTAATCATGCTAATCAAGATAAAACGAATGACAATGATAAGGA
Organism: Triticum aestivum; assembly: GCF_018294505.1. Classification (NCBI taxonomy): domain Eukaryota; kingdom Viridiplantae; phylum Streptophyta; class Magnoliopsida; order Poales; family Poaceae; genus Triticum; species Triticum aestivum. The sequence continues at coordinate 302,252,416 of NC_057807.1, forward strand.
GAAGATTGAGCTTCTAACTAAAGAACTAAACACTCTTAAGTTAGCTCATGAAACTATCTTAGAAGATCATCGAGAACTTTTAAGGACTCATGAGAAGTTACGCTTTGAAAAGCTCAACCTTGAGCAAGAGCATGAGTTCTTAAAGGCAATCAATGATGATCTTCGTAAGAAAAGTTCTTCTTACATTGCCAAGCGTTTACTTTTATCTACTTACATGCCTCAAGTCAAGTCTAGTAACAAGAATAAGAAGGATTCTTCCTCTAGTAGTAACAATAATCATGCTAAATCCAATGGTGTTGCTTCTAGTAGTTCTCTTGATTCCACTAATGATTCTCTTAGCCAAGTTACACTTGAGCAAGAAAATAGCTTATTGAAGGGAATTATAGAGAAAGGTGTTTACAAGAGCCTTGCCGGGAGTAAGCAATTCGAGGAAATTGTACGCAAGCAAGGAAGGCACTGGAAGAACCAAGGTGTTGGTTTTGAACGAAAGTTCAATGCCAATGGAGTTGAGTGGGAAGAAGATCAATACCGCAAGACGAAGTTTGTTCCTCAACAAGAGAAGTATGATCCTACTTCCTTCAAAGGGACACAAGCTCAAGATGATCTTCCACCACAAGACCACAAGCAAAAAGGCAAGGATAAGCTTCAAGAGGAGATTGATGCATTTGAAGAAGCTCCTAAGGCCTTGGTCAAGTGGGTTCCCAAGACTACATCAAGTTCTACTTCATCAAGTACGACTACAACTCCAAGGATTCCCATCAAGATGATGTGGATCCCGAAGAAGAAGAACTAGAGAGTTCTTGAGGGTGACTCCGCCAACATATTTCACTCATATCATTTTGGCAAGAACAAGTGCAATCAACTTCCACATCTTGCACTAGTTCAAGGAGTCACAAACCCTCTTGTTGGTAAGACAAGGGACAAGGTAACCTAATGCTTTCAAAGACATCATCTTGTGTGTGCATCACTCTATGTCTATGGATATCCTTGTTTGTTCTTTGTGGGACTAACCGTGTAGGTATTGAAAGTGCAACTCACTCCAAAGGATTGCTCCAAATGATCTACATCAACATTGAGCATCCACATCTTCAACACCTACATGAAGTCATCATCGACAAAACCCAAGGTTAGTTCATCCCTCTTAGGGGGGATCTCACATCTAGGGGGAGCTTTACTCTAAGAATTGAGTCAAAGCAACTCTAATGGTGTGAACACAACAATGCTTTATGTAAAAGTGGTAAACCCACTTGAGCTTAAACGATGAGTATGACCTATGATAAAATGTTCTCATTTGACTCCTAAGTCAATATACTCATATATAGATGACCTAGTCATCGCCAATTGCTTGATAGATGCTAGAATTGGTTGTGCATGCTTTGCCACATATTTCATTTTGCCATTTTATTGTGTGAGCATGTTGGTTGCATATTTTACTCATTCGAGGACATCCACTTGTTGTTTTGATTGTTTGGTTCCTTTTCTTTTGCCAAGTGGACGGACAAGAATGCCTAAGAACCTTCTCCATCTATCTATGCTTTTCTTGTCTCAAACTCTATTCATGCTACATCACAAAATTTGATCAAGTCAGATTCGAACCACTCCGTGTGAGGAGCACTCGGAGTCCCCGATTCGTCATAGACTTAAACTTCCAAATCTTCTTTGTGCGTTTCAGTCTGACCGATTCTTCCATTTCGGTCATACCGAGATCACTAAGTCGATCTAGGTTTGCAATCTCGGTGCAACCGATTTGAACTTTTCGGTCACACCGAGTTGCTGTAACTGCTTGCAGTTATGCATCTCGGTGCCACCGAGTTGTTCCACTCGGTCACACCGACAGGGTCACGCTATATATATACACGGGTCAAATTTTGGAAATTTCTCCGAACTCTTTCGCCCGCGCTCAGCCTGCTCTGCCTCCCTGGGTCTCCGGATCGTCCTCCTTGTGTCCAGATGCCTCCAGCCGCTGGTCTCCGCCGCCGACAATGAGAATCATCTCCGCCGTTGCCGTCGTAGCAAGTCCATCGCCGAACTAGGGTATGGACTTGATCTTTGTGCTATTCCCAACTCCGAATTCCTAGCACATTGTTTTGCCATTAATCTTGCCACGATTGAGATCATTTTATCCATCGAAAACACTCCGTAGATTAGATGTGAATTGAAAATTTAGGGTTAGGTTTTCGCCAAAACCATCTCAGACCAACCGAGTTGTAGAACTCGGTTCCACCGATTCGGCTAAGGCCATTGCACATGTGATTCTCGGTCTGACCGAGAATTGCAAATCGGTGTGACCGAGTTCAGGACTTTGTGAAACCCTAGCAGTATCAGTGCCACCGAACTGTGACTCGGTCTGATCGAGTTCACTAGTTTAGGTTCCAAAAGCTGCTTTCGTATCACCGAGTTCACAAATCGGTAGATCCGTATTGCTTTCCATGGAAAACTAAAACTAAGTTTTTGACTCATTCTTTTGCAAAAACCTCTGTATTTTTTGATGCTCATCTACTCTACCTCATCTATATCTATTCACAGGGTCTGTTGTCAGTGTTTGCAACATGTCTGATCAAAGTGACAGTCAGAACAAGTCTAAGGAGCAGGTTCAGATGAGTGAGGGCACCAGTCCCTCTAGCAGCTATGATGAGGGTAGCAGGAGCACACCCAGCAACTTACCCAAGGCAGCCACCAGGGCCAGAAATAAGAGAACCTCAGATTCTGAGGATGAAGACTATGTGGTTGTTGAGGATGAGGCCACTTCCAAGAAGAAGGTGCTCAAGAAGGAGTATGGCACAGCTGCTGCCACTAAGCCTGGTATGAGGACCAAGGCACCTGCAAAAAGAATTCCCATGTCTAAGGCCAGAGCCTCTACTCAAGTACCTTTGGAATATGAACCCAAAGAGGCTGCTGCAGAAGGGAAGAAGAGGAAGGAAAGGGTCAAGAAGACCATGGCCAGGGTTGTTGGAAAGCCTTCCATGATGGAAGAAGAAGAAGAGGAAGAGGTTGCTGCACCGGCACCCAAAACTCAAAAGCTTATGGGTGATGCCATGAGGTCAGGGGCTGCTTCATCAAAGCCCAAAGAAGCTCCTAAGGTAGCTGCTCCAAAGCCCAAATCTGCACCCAAGAGGAATACAAGGAACATTCCTGCTGGAGAGAAGAACAAGGCCCCAGTGCCTGAAGCTGTTGTTGAAGAAGAAGATGATGAGGAACATGTCTTGAGAAAGTTGAAGCCCAAAATTCCAGATCACAATGTTCCTCATCATCCTCAGCTTCAACTTTCTCAGCTGAGGATATGAAGCTGAGGAAGGATGCAGGACTCAGGCAGTGGAGGTTGACTGATCCCTATGCAGTCAGGAGGAGAATTGCTGTGGACTACAGGTTCCATACAAAGGAACAACATGACTTCTATGACACTGTGCTTCTTGACAAGAAGCCAATTGTCTGTGATATGAGATGGGTAGACTGGGAGTACATCAGGAAGAATGAAGAACATTATCCAGGGGTGTATGACAGTTTCAATGCTTGTGGACTGGATGACTTTGTTGGGAAGAAGCTCACAAAGTGGAATGATGAGCTTATTATGCAGTTCTACTCCACAGCTCACTTCTACCCAGATGGAAGGATTGTCTGGATGTCTGAAGGTACTAGGTACCAATCATCAGTTGAAGAATGGGCAAAGTTGATCAATGCACCCAAGGAAAAAGAGGATGACTTGGATGTCTATTCCAAGAAGAAGAAGGATCACAACTCCATGGCACACATGTACAGAGAGATCCCAGATGTTGCTGTTGAGACACACAAGTTTGGATCAGTACATTACCTTCTGTCAGGATTGCCAACAATCAACTGGATCCTCAGGCACACTCTTTTGCCTAAGTCTGGTGATCACAAGATGATCAGAGGCCATGCCATCAACCAACTTCACATATTTGATGTGCCTCAAAAGTTCAAGGTCATGAGCCTCATAGTGGAAACTATCAAGAGGACAATTGCAGATTAGAAGAGAAGTTGTGGGTATGCCCCACAGATCCAGGAGCTAATCAACTCCAAGATGGGCACTGGCACATACCTCTTGGACAAGGAACACATGCCCATCTATCTAGATTTTGAGGACAACACAGTGGTAATGTTTGAAGATGAACCATCTTCTGTGCAAGCACAAGCAAAGAAGGAGAAGGCAAGGACTGAAAAGGCTGCAAATATGCCAACCATTGATGAGGCATCTCAGTACTTCTTGAAGAGCAAGCAGGATCAGCTTGGCTACTTGATTTCCTCCACTCTGAGGATTGAGAAGGGATTGGCCACCCTAACTCAAAACCAGGAGAGCCTGGAGAGGATTTTGGAGTAGAAGTTCTATGACTTGGATGTGAAGGTCACTAAGATACAGTCAGTTGTTGATCAACTTCAGGATGACATGCAGGAGAGGAAGGGCAAGACTACTACTGATGCTTTTGCCAGAGTGCCCAGGAGCCAGAGATCAGCTACAGTGCCTGTTCCAGACACCAGAGCCACTTCATCTGCACCAGCTACAGCTTCTGTGCAACCAGCTCCAGCACCTACTCCACCAGCTCCATCCACATCAACTGAAGTCTTCGTCCAAGGAGCCATCTCTACACCACCACCCGAAGACCAAGCCTGAGAGTCGATTTAGTGCTATGCATTTTCTATGAACTTTTTGGTAACTTGTTGCCAAATGGGGAGAAAAATGTATAGATCATAGGCTTCGAGAGAGAGTGTTGCTTTTGTTCTCTTTTGTTTTAGTGGTTAAACTTTATTTGCTTGTTTGAGATACTTTATGCTTTTGTGAGATACTTGGATGATCATGTGTTTGATCATATGCTACCTTAATGCTTGTTGGATGACATTATCCTTTTATCTCTATATGATCATTCACTTTGCTTGGTGATGAGTGTATGCATTTAATTATTATCATTTTGAATGCTCCACCAAGATGTATGTGACATGGAAGAGTCACTCATGATCCCAACTCATTGTGCATTTGCAGTCCAAAGCAAATCCTAATCTATGCACACATTTAGGGGGAGCTCTTACATTTCACATACTTCTCAAAGCGACAATGTTTTTCAATCTTATTATCATTTGTCGAAGCTTTGATCTATATGTTGTCATCAATTACCAAAAAGGGGGAGATTGAAAGTGCAACTATCCCTAGGTGGTTTTAGTAATTCCTAACAACATATAGCTCATTGAGCTAATGCTATTTCAAGATGAATATTTCAAGAAAGCTCAATGATTGGCATGGCATGGATGAGAAAAGTGGACCCCTCAAAATGCTAAGGACAAAAGGATTGGTTCAAGCTCAAAGCTCAAGATTATACATTTTATATTTTAGTGATCCAAGATCACATTGAGTCTGTAGGAAAAGCCAATATTATCAAGGAGGGGTGAGGTGTTGCTTAATGGCTTACTTGCTCAAAATGCTTATTGATGTGCTCCAAAGCCCTCAACTACTTTCTCACATCCACATATGACCTAAACCAAAAGACAAACTCGGCCCCACTGATTCTTTCTATCCGGCACCACCGAGTTTAGATGTCATAGCCACTGCCACAAACCCTAGGCAAATCGGTCTCACCGATAGGGATCTCGGTCTCACTGAGATGGGATTGTAATCTCTCTGTTTCCCTTCATAATGTTTCAGTACCACCGAGATGAGCGATCGGTCCCACCGAGATTGCAATGTAAACTCTCTGTTTCCTTTTCGTAACATTTCGGTCTCACCGAAATGAGCGAACCGGTCCCATCGAGTTTACCTGACCAACTCTCTAGTTAGCTTATTACCAAAATCGGTCCTACCAAGTTTGCGTAATCGGTCCCACCAAGATTACGCTATGCCCTAACCCTAACCATATCGGTCCTAAAGAGTTGCATGTCAGTCCCACCGAAAATCCTAACGGTCACTAGATTTGCTGAATCGGTCCGACCGAATTTCTCAATTCGGTCCCACCGAGATTGGCAAGTTGTGTGTAACGGTTAGATTTTGTGTGGTGGCTATATATACCCCTCCACCTCCTCTTCATTCGTGGAGAGAGACATCAGAAGGAACCTACACTTCCAACTTGCATTTTTTGAGAGAGAACCACCCACACTTGTGTTGAGGCCAAGATATTACATTCCTACCATATGAATCTTTTATCTCTAGCCTTCCCGAAGTTGCTTTCCACTCAAAATCTTCTTTCCACCAAATCCAAATCCTGTGAGAGAGAGTTGAGTGTTGGGGAGACTATCATTTGAAGCACAAGAGCAAGGAGTTTATCATCAACACACCATTGGTTACTTCTTGGAGAGTGGTGTCTCCTAGATTGGCTAGGTGTCACTTGGCAGCCTCCGACAAGATTGTGGAGTTGAACCAAGGAGTTTGTAAGGGAAAGGAGATTGCCTACTTCGTGAAGATCTACCATTAGTGAGGCAAGTCCTTCGTGGGCGACGACCATGGTGGGATAGACAAGGTTGCTTCTTCGTGGACCCTTCGTGGGTGGAGCCCTTCGTGGACTCGCGCAACCGTTACCCTTTGTGGGTTGAAGTCTCCATCAACGTGGATGTATGATAGCACCACCTATCGGAACCACGACAAAACATCCGTGTCTTCAATTGCGTTTGAACTCTCCAAACCGTTCCCTTTACATTCTTGCAAGTTGCATGCTTTACTTTCCACTGCTCATATACTCTTTGTATGCTTGCTTGAATTGGGCTGAGATTGCTTGAATTGTGCTAAGTTAGCTAAAATCTGCCAAGGACTAAAATTGGGAAAAGGATAAGTTTTTATTTGGTCAAGTAGTCTAATCACCCCCCCTCTAGACATACTTTCGATCCTACAGCTAGCTACTAGATGTGGACATGTAGGTCTGTGGTAAACTACTCACGCTTCATCGAAAGGGTAATAGAGTTGATGTAGAAGCACTCCATGATCGAATCCCCCTCTGGTAGGGTGCCGGAAAATGACCCAAGATGGGATCTCACGGGAACAGAAGGTTACGGCGGTGGAAAATAATTTTGGTGGACGCTTCAGGTCATTTGGAATATTTGTAAATTTATAGAGGAAAAATTAGGGTTGGAGGAGTCCCATGGGACCCACAAGTTAGGGGGTGCCCCCCTAGGGTGCGCCCTAAGGGCTTGTGGAGTCCTCGGGACTTTTCTGGGCCCCTCTCCAAGCTCCGTGGATGTCTTCTGGTCCTAGAAAAATCATCACGAGAGTTTTATTCCGTTTGGACTCCATTTGATCTTCCTTTTCTGAAAAACTCAAAAACAAGGAAAAATAAAAAGTGACACTAGGTTCTAGGTTAATAAGTTAGTCCAAAAATAATATTAAATAGCATATTAATGCATATAAAACATCCAAAATAGATAATATAATAGCATGGAACAATAAAAAAGTATAGATACGTTGGAGACGTATCAAGCATCCCCAAGCTTAATTCCTACTCTCCCTCGAGTAGGTAAATGATAAAAACAGAATTTTTGATGTGGAATGCTACCTAACAAATTTATCCATGTAATTTTCTTTATTATGGCATGAATATTCAGATCCATAAGATTCAAAACAAAAGGTTAATATTGACATAAAAACAATAATACTTCAAGCATACTAATAAAGCAATTGTGTCTTCTCAAAATAACATGGCCAAAGAAAGTTATACCTACAAAATCATATAGTTTGGCTATGCTCCATCTTCATCACACAAAGTATTTTATCATGCACAACCCCGATGACAAGCCAAGCAATTATTTCATACTTTTGATGTTCTCAAACTTTTTCACTTTCACGTAATACATGAGCGTGAGCCATGGATATAGCATTATAGGTGGAATAGAATATGGTGGTTGCGGAGAAGACAAAAAGAAGGAGAAAGTCACATATCAACTAGGCGTATTAACGGGCTATGGAGATGCCCATCAATAGATATCAATAGGAGTGAGTAGGGATTGCCATGCAACAGATGCACTTGAGCTATAAGTGTATGAAAGCTAAAAAAGAAACTAAGTGGGTGTGCATCCAACTTGCTTGCTCACGAAGACCTAGGGTGATGTAGGGTGGAAACCCTAGGGCCGGTCTTTCACGAAATGGAGGGATCCTATGAAGAACACAAGGGGAAACACTCAAATCAACAAAAACGATCACACATGTGCTAGATCCATGAACATAAAGGGTGATACAAGATCCTAGCGCAACAAAGGACGAAACAAGAGGCGGTAGTTCTTCTCCGTGAGTAGTTCTTGAGGGGTCTTCTCGTGAGGGGTCTTGAATCCACTTGGGGGATCTTCTCCATAGAGGCCGCGGTCTCCGAAGGAGAAAGTATCTAGTGGATGAGGAAATCTCTATCTATCGAATGAGCTAAACATATGCTAACCCTAATAAGAGGGAGGAGGAGGAGTATATATAGTTTAGGGGGGGCGAAAGTGTCAGGACCCCGACTCAATGCCACACCGATCTAGCATGTAACACCTCATATCACTTTGCGGCCTCACGCACGATATTCCCACGGGTGTCGCCTTACCAGGCCCGGGACTGTTTGCGTCTTTTGGCTCACGTATATGATAGTGTCTCTAGCATCCATATGACAAAGAACCCGGGCTGACATGGCTAGTCGTAAACCCAAAGTGGCACTAACTTACAGGGACAGGCATACATGACCCAACAATGAATGTGTCGGTCATCAGTGAGTGAATCCGGGCTGTAGCAGGCTAACAGGACTCCGGTAGACACCGCGTGACATTTCCCTGAAGGGACAGACACAGGAACGAAGAAGGACACATGCCGGCCAGCCTAAGTGTTCCGGAGTAGTAGCAAGCTACCATGGCTCAGTGGAAGCACTAGGAGACATTTCCCGGTAAGAGAGGCTACCAAGGATAAACAACTAGATAGTCAGATCCCACACATACCAAGCATTTCAATAACATACACACAATATGCTCGATATGTGCAAATACAACATGGCATCACAACATGACTCTACAACTCACGTATTTTATTCAATAGGCTCCAAGGAGCGAGATATTACAAACATGGATCTCATGACCCAACATTCAGAGCATACAAGTCAAAGCACAAGCGGAAGCTTAGCATGTCTGAGTACAGACATCTACAAATGAAAAAGGATGAGAAGCCTAACTATCTACCAGATCCTGCCGAGGGCACAAGATCGTAGCTGAGGTAACAAGCTAAACGTCGAAGTCCACACGAAACTACTAGTGAGACAGAAGTCTCTACAAAAACATAAAATAGGCAAACGTGAGTACAAATGTACCCAACAAGACTTACATCAGAACTAACTACATATGCACATTATCAACAAAGGGGTGGTGGGGTTTAACTGCAGCAAGCCAGCTTTGACTCAGTGGCTATCCTGAACTACGACTGCAAGTAACTCTTTTGAGGTGGAGCACACGAGTCCACATATTCACCATATCAATACACCACTATGGATCCGCTCCCATCTCCCTATGAGAACGCCATCCATAGCACTCACGCTTATCTTGCGTATTTTAGAGTATCCACTTTCACTTGTCTATGAACTGTACAGGCAACCCAGAAGTCCTTTACCGCGGACACGGCTATTCGAATAGATGATATTAACCCTGCAGGGGTGTACTTCTTCACACACGCTCTCACCACTTATCGCCGTTTACACGACATGTACTCGGCAACCTTCAAGCGGAAGCCCAGCGAGGGTGTCGGCCACGACCTCACTAACCACACAAGTCTCTTGTCCAGGTTTATCGCCTATTCGGGTTCCATCCGCAAGGAGATCCGGCCGGGGTGTCGCTTACGGACCCAAACGATGTGTGCAGGGTTCCCAAGCCCACCATCCGGGTGCCACTTGGTACACCGGGCCACTGTGCCTAGTCTGTCCCAAGCCCACCTATACCGGGTGCCACTTGGTAGACTAGTAACACTACCTACAAACACCAGAAACTAGTTGCAACTCCTGGACAGAGATCAGGTTGATTAATAAGTCGAGAGGGGCCGAGTTACCGGAACCCAATGTGTGGTAGTAACTGTTCATGGATCACAAACACAGAACTCGGTTCCTAAGGACGGTTTCAATGAGACAACCCACCATGTACTCCTACATGGCCTCTCACCGGTACCTTTACCAAATCGTGTTCACACACTTAGCTCTCAACAGTAGGACATGTTTCACACACCTCCAATTCATCCCCGATGAATCAGTCATGACTCAACTCTAAGCAGTAGCAGGCATGACGAACAAGCATGAATGAGTAGGCACATCAGGGCTCAAACAACTCCTACTCATGCTAGTGGTTTTCATCTATTTACTGTGGCAATGACAGGTCATGCAGAGGAAAGGGGTTCAGCTACCGCAGCATGTAACAGATGAATCGTTGTCCTAATGCAGTAAAAGAGAGCAGAAGTGAGAGAGTGGGATTGTATCAGAATGAACAAGGGAGTTTTACTTGCCTGGCACTTCTGAAGATAGTATAGTTCTTCATTGGTGTCATTGATCACATCGTCGAAACGCGTCTATCAAGAGGGGGGCAATTACCGGCAATTGAGAAAGAAACACAATCAATGCAATGCACAATATGATGCATGCTCATGACATGGCAATATGAGTGTGTTGGCCTAGTGCAACTACAACCAGATGGAATTGGGTCATTTTGAACCAAAGGTTCAATCCCAAACTCAAATTATGAATTTAAATAGTGCCTTATAATATTTTGCACTAAACAGCAAGGTTAAGTTGTTTAAACATGCATGAAAATGGTACAGATGGATAGATTGGATTTTTCTTATCATTTTTCATATATAAATTATTTCATTTGGAGTTACGGTTGATTTTCTATGAATTTTAGAAGTTTTGAACATTTTCTGGAATTTCCTGAATAAGAATAAATCCAGTAAATGATTTATTGCGTAAGCACTGCGTCACTATGACACCAGCAGGTCAACAGGCGCTGCTGCAGGTCAAACCTGACCAGCGGGGTCCACATGTCAGTGACTGCGGCTAATCCTAATATAAATTAAACCTAACCTAGTTTAATTATTCGGGCGGGCCCGCATGTCAGTGAGTCAGTGCCTTAACTAAATTTAGTTATTAATTTAACCAAAAGTTAGCAGGGGCCGGGCCCACACGTCAGTGACCCACTGGGGTCAAACGGTGGTCAAACCCGGGTCAACTGGGTCAAAACCTGCCGGCTACCCGACGCCGGCGAGGTCAGACGCGGCGGAGAGCTGCGGGTTTCGCGCTCCGGCGTCCAAACGGACGGAGGAGACCACCTACAGACAGCTGGTGATCCCGCGCGTCGAGTGGTGCAGTCAGTCACGCCGGGGGCGACCTATATCGACGGCGATGAGCTCAAAGGCGGCGGCCGGAGTTCGGGTCTCAGCAGTTTCAGCGTTGCGGTGCACAACAGGAGCAACTTGAGGGGGTTTTGGGCTTCTGGCATTGCGCTTAGCACGGCTGTGCGCTCGGTTGTAGCTCTAGGTGACGGTAGCCACGGTGGCGTCATGACCGACGGAGCCAAGCTCGCAGCTCTGGTGGAATCGGCGGCTACAGGACAGGAATGAGCTCGGGGAGGAAGGGGAAAGACGCAGCAGCTCACATCGAGTCGAACGGAGGCCTCTGCGTGCTTGGGGAGGGGCTTGTGACGACGGGAGGTCACCGGCGATCTCGGTGGCCCGAGGAGGAAGAATACGTCGGGGACGACCCTTCGGGGATCTTCCCGTCGCGTGTCTCGGTGGAGACGGCGTAGAGGTCGATGGCGGAGCTTCTTGGCGCGTCAGAGAGGCAAGGGGTGGACGGTGTCCGTGTCTACAGCGAGCGGCGGCGACGGTAGCATTCGGCCGTGCGTGTGAGAGAGTTAGAGGGGAGGAGGAGCATGGGGAGAGTGGGAGAGGGCCAGAGGGGTTGTGTGGCGTCGTCCAGACGCGTCGGGGAGGCAGGAGGTGGCAAGTAGGAGGTGGCAGTGTTCGGCTGCGCGCTCGCCACGCACCTGCTTCTCCTTCTGGCAGAAGGTTGAAGAAGCAGGCAGCACTGGCTGGGCTGGGCCAGCCAACTGGGCCGCCAGGTGGCCTGGCCAGGTGGGCTGCCAGGTACAGTGCCCTCTCTCTCCTTTCTTTAATTCTATTTTCTATTATTCTGTAGTCTTTAGGGCTTTATTAAAAATACCTAAACAGATCCAAAAATCATAAAACTTCTCAATGCCACTGTTTGAATTATAACCAATAGCAAAGATTTTAGTTTATGATTATTTGAGCATTTAAAATATTTAATAGCATTTAAATGCCCAAATGCAAATACTATATGATTTAATTCAGAGCCCAAATATGTCATGGAAAAATGTGCAACACCTCTGGTTAATGTTTCTAGCATTTTCCAGAAATGATGAACATTTTTGAAAGCCATTTGGATTCACTGAGAATATTTTAGTGGAACCTAGTGGATTCCTTTGATGCTAGGGTTTAGGCAATCCCCATTTTAGGTTTAACAAAAATTTAAACATGATGCAACACATGACTAGCTAGCTCAGAGCAAACCAGAAGCTAGGGATGTGACAGAAAGGGTACATGGGCCTCGACCCAACATGCTGTGCATAGACAGGCGTCGGTCGTCCGGCAGCTACCGGGTGTCCGGTGGCTCGCGAAGGTCCGGTCGTCCAATAGGTGTCGGACGTCTGGCATTTTGGCTCTAACCAGGCAGCGTCGGACATCCAGAGGCTGTCGATCGTCTGGTCGTCGGTCGTCCGAGGGTCTCGGATTTCCGTTAATTTCCCTTCTGTCATGTGACACCGGTTGTCCGGAGGGTCTTGGTCGTCTGGTGGCTGGGAGGCGTCGGACGTCCAATCCATGTCGGTCGTCGGGCTGATGTAGTGTTTGCTGTCTGGGACTTGGCTGGCTGGCTGGTGCTTTAGGCGTCGGACATCCGACCTAGTCTGGTCATTCGGTGGTTGGAGATTTTCTAGCAGCTCTTCTTCTTGTTCCTTGTACTTGGTGTCCTCACCATCATGTCCATTGGGTGCAGCTACTCTGTGGCCTTACTCCAAGTACCTGATCACACATAGGGTCTCCACTTGAGGTAGTAGCCATGTCTCATAGGAACAAAGTGATAGTTCAGAGAGGAGCGAGTTCACCTTAGTTTCAATAGCCTTTGCTCGAGCTCTTGCCATTGGTCCAAGTGGTGTTGTGGGATAAGTTGGTAGGTCCATGGGGATGACCGTGGGATGCTCCGCATCATCTCCTCCCCCCTGGGAAGGATTCGACCTCAGATTAAAATCCTCATCGCCATGGTAGGGAGAGAGATCTTTGGCGTTGAAGACGTCGCTCACATTGTACTTGTCGCATGGGAGATCTATCTTGTATGCGTTGTTGTTGTAGCATGCTAGCAGCTTGAAGGGTACATCGGCTCGAGGTAGAAGCTTGGATTTGCATTCGTTGGGGTAGCGGTCCTTGTGAAGGTGTAGCCACATGAGATCTCCAATGTTGAATATCATGGGTTGCTTGTTGATGTTAAGCTTGGTTGCAAGTCGTTGTACTTGGCGCTCGATGGTGTGCCTTGTATATTCATGCATCTTCTTGAGGTAGCTCACTCGTGCACATGTGTCCATGTTGATGCGCTCTTGTAGTGCTATATGTAGGATGTCCAATGTGGACAATGGGTATAAGAAGTAGATGACCTCGAAGGGGGACTTGCCGGTAGTAGAGTGTCGTGCTCGATTGTAGGCATACTCGGCAATGGGCAGACACTCTTCCCACTCCTCGATGGTCTTTTTGATCAACATGAGTAGGATAATAGATAGCGTCCGGTTCGTGACCTCCGTTTGGCCGTCGGTTTGAGGATGGTATGCCAAAGAGAACAAGAGCTTGATTCCAAGCTTGACGCATAAGATCTTCCAAAAGTAGCTTAGGAACTTGATGTCGCTGTCCGAGACAATAGTCTTTGGCACTCCATGTAGCCGCAAGATTTTCCTACAAAAAATATTTGCAACATGTGAAGCATCGTCTATCTTGTTGCATGGGATGAAATGAGCCATTTGAGAGAATCGGTCCATAACAACAAACACGGAATCTTTGCCATTTGGAGTTCGAGGCAAACCAAGCACAAAGTCCATACTAATATCTTCCCATGGGTGATAGGTATATGAAGTGGCATATAGAGACCATGGGATTAAGCTTTAGACTTAGCTTTGCGACATGTAGAGCATCGGTTGGTGAAGCGTGAGACATCGCGGAACATCTCGGGCCAAAAGTAGTCCTTTGAGAGTGTAGCAAATGTCTTGTCGCGTCCAAGTGTCACATAAGTCCTCCACCATGAGCCTCTTGCAAAAGTAACAAACAAAGAGAAGACTCGGTAACACATAGTTTGTTAGCTCTCATAAGATAATCATCTTTGATGTAATAGCATTCCCAACATGTATGCATCAAACCTTTGGCATAAGGAATAGCAAAAGTAGGATCATGCGCATACAAGTCTTTTATGTGCTCAAAGCCAGTGACATTCAATTCTAGTTGGGTAACAAGCATGCATCTACGGGAAAGCACATCCACCACAACATTTTGTTTTCCTTTGATATACTTGACGACATAAGGGAAAGACTCAATGAATTCACTCCACTTAGCATGACGCTTGTTCAACTTAGTTTGACCCTTAAGATACTTAAGTGTTTCATGATCTGTATGAAGAATGAACTCATGAGGGCGGAGAATGCTCCCAAACATGCAAGACTCTCACTAAAGCATATAACTCTTTGTCATAGATGGGGTAGTTAAGTTGCGCTCCGGAAAGTTTTTCACTAAAGTAAGCTACGGGGCGCTTCTCTTGCATCAACACTCCTCCTATGCTGCAACTGCTAGCATCACAATGTATTTAAAATGCTTTATCAAACTTGGGTAATGCAAGCAAAGGGGCATGCGTAAGAAAATTCTTAAGCTGATTGAATGCGGTATCTTGAAATGGTCCCCAAACAAATGGTGCATTTTTCTTACTCAAGGCATGTAAAGGTAAAGCGATGGTGCTAAAATCCTTCACAAATCTATGATAGAAACCGGCTAAGCCAAGTAAACATCACACTTGTTGCAAGTTGGTTGGTTGTGGCCAAGTTTTAATAGCATTTATCTTTGATTCATCTACATGAACACCCTTAGAAGACACAACAAAACCCAAGAAAACAAGCTTATCAACACCAAAAAGGCGTTTTTCCATATTAGCGTAAAGGCGCTCTTTTCTAAGAGTTTGCAAAAAGATGGTGACTTGATCTTTTAGAGATTTGCTGAACACAAGAATTACTACAAAAAAAGATACATCCGTGACATTTTGGGCCAAACGAAAAAAAATTCTGTCATACATATGACACTTCTATGACGATAATTATGACAAAACCCGGTATCATCATAGATGTGGTGGGCTCCTACTTCTATGACACAAAATCATGATAGAAAATGGGCTTTTCGTCCTGGGCGGGCCGGAGACCCAGCTGCATGACATTCTTTGGGTCGTCCATGTTAGAAAAAACCGTGGTAGAAGCGAGGGGGAGGAAAATTTCTGGGAGTTCCCGGTTACGGTGGAAGGTCGGGGGCCGAGCGATGCGTGTTTCTCTTGTACACGTACGCGCGTGTGTGCGACGCGTTGGCTGTAACTGAATCCGAGCGAGGCGTTGGGATCTAACTGAACCCGAGCAAGTGCATTGCAAGCTACGCGTTACTGAACCCGAGCGATCGATCGATGGCTGTTAACTGAACCTGATCAAGCGATTCCTTCGCTACTGCTGCTAACTGAAGCCGATCGATTGGATGAACAATGAGTGTTAAGGGGGGGAGGGGGTTGGATGAACATGAGCGGTGGCGTTGCCTCTGGATGAACAGGACCCCATGTGTGGAGGGCTGGATGAACAGTAGACGGTGGAGGGGTGCCCGTGGAGGGGTGATTGAACAGGACCCCGTGGTGTGGAGGGCTTGATGAACAGTAGATGGTGGAGGGGTGGTTGAATAGTAGCCGGTGGAGTAGCGTGCGGTGGAGGCTGGATGAATAGGAGCCCGTGGAGGCTGTAGGAGGTCGATGGTGGAGATGAACAGTATCCCGTGGAGTCCCGTTTTGCAGTACGCCACACCCCTCCCGATGACAGGACCCCGTTTCGACTGTAGGAGGTCCGTTTCGTCCGTTTTGCGGTACGCCACACCCCTCCTGATCAACAGGACCCCCGTTTCGACCGTAGCGCTCCAACACAAGTCCGTTTCATCCGTTTTGCGTACGCCACACCCCTCCCGATCAACAGGACCCCGTTTCGACCGTAGGAGGTCCGTTTCCTCCGTTTTGCGGTACGCCACACCCCTCCCGATCAACAGGACCCCGTTCCGAACGTAGGAGGTCCGTTTCCTCCGTTGTGCGGTACGCCAGGCCTCGTTTCCATCGCCTGTTCCGTCCAAGCCCTCCCGATGAACACGACCACGCATTCCGTTCCGACCCAGCCGGTTGGCTCCCACGCGTTCCGTTGCCTCCCGATGAACACGACGCATTCCGTTGCCTCCCCATGAACACGACGCATTCCGTTGCCTCCCCATGAACACGACGACGACGCTGTTTCTCCGTTCCGACCCAGCCATGTACACGAGCCCTGGCCGTACGTATGCGCGAGTAGGCGTTCGAGACCCCGCCCGTATGTACACATACGTGGCCGTATTTTCTTTCTTGCACCCTGGCCGCTGTACGTACGTGTACATGCTACGTGCGCGCCTCTACTACGACACGTACGCGCCTCTACTACGACACGTGCGCGCCTCTACATCCACCAGTATATATGTACGTACACGTTCGCGACCAGAATGACAACGCTACGTACGCTTCGACCAGGTGGGTCCCGACTGTCAGGCACTTCCTTGCCTGCGAAGATGTAGCTGGTGGGTCCCAGCAGTCAGGGGGGCGAATCGTTTTTTTTGCCCGGACGCACTTCCTTGCGTGCGAAGATGTAGCTGGTGGGTCCCAGCAGTCAGGGGCAAACGTTTTTTTCGCGAAATACGGTGGCCCGTCCGGTGGGTCCCCGCTGTCAGGTGGAGGAATAATTATTTTGCACGTAATAAGGAGGCACTTCCTTGCTGCGGCCGTGGACCCAGCTGTCAGCCTCTCCACGTACAGTCCACGTCCGATGGAAGCCGTTCCTTGACCACGTTGACCACGCCGCGCCGAGAGCACCAGGGCGGTGGACGACGGCGAGGCCTAGGAAGGGGACGACGCGGAGCCGGGGAAGACGCGGCAGTGGATGCCCACGCGTAGAGGAGTACGAGGGTTCACTGGTTCGCTGCGGTGTGAGGCTGCCGTCGCCGCAGAATAACAGGGGGTGTGGGTGAGTAGAGGGATGGCCTGGCCAGCGGTGGGAGTAGTAGGGGGCGGTGAGGCCTCCGCCGCATCGCAGCCGGCCACGGGAGGCAGGAGCACGAGGCACGACCGGCGCTGGTTTGGGCGGCTGGAGCAAGAAGACCAGAGGTTGAAGAAGCACTACGGCCGTTGGATGGACATCGTACGGTCACTGGAGCTAGAATCGTGCATATTGACTAAGTTGACAAAGCCCTCCGTCCCCGTCAACTTAGTAGGCCCACAAGTCAGCCTGCCACTATACTGGGTCCCAGCTAACAGGGGGAGTATTCATTTTTTTGTGCGTAATAAGGAGGCACTTCCTTGCGTGCGAAGATATAGCTGGTGGGTCCGAGCTGTCAGCGGCGGTAACGTTTTTTTCGCGAAATACAGAGGCCCTTTCGGTGGGTCCCTGATGTCAGGTGGAGGAATCATTATTTTGCGCGTAATAAGGAGGCATTTCCTTGCGTGCGGCCGTGGACCCAGCTGTCGGCCTCTCCACGTACAGTCCACTTCAGATGCATGTCGGTCGTTGACCACGTTGACCAGGCCGCGCCGAGAGCACCAGGGCGGTGGACGACGGCGAGGCCTAGGAAGGGAACGACACGGAGGCAGGGAAGACTCGGCAGTTGTTTCCCACGCGGAGGGGAGTACGACTGTACGAGGGTTTACTGGTTCGTCTGCCGTCGCCGGAGAATAACAGCAGGTGTGGGTGAGTAGAGGGATGGCTAGGCCAGCGATGGGAGTACGGTGGGGCGGTGAGGCCTGCGCGGCAGCAGAGCCGGCCGCGGGGAGGAGGGAGCAGGCAGTCCCGCCGGCGCTTGTTTGAGCGGCTGGAGCAGGAAGAGCAGAGATTGAAGAAGCACGACGGCCGTTGGATGGCCATCCAACAGTCACTGCTTGTGCGTCAACCTTTTTTTAGGAAAGCCTCAAATCTGTGGAAAACAGCATACAACCCATCTGCCATTATTTCTAATAATTTACAGCCCATTTGCTAATTATTAAGGTTTTTTTGGAGCCCATATTCTTTTTGTTAGCATTACAGCCCATATTGTGGCCACGGTTAAAAAATTATACGAAATTTTGCATATTTCGGTGCGGTCCGAACTGTTTTTAATCCCGAAATTTCGACTCACATTCAAACTGATTTTAAAAATAAATGTATATCAATATAAAATCCAACAAATTCTCCACGCATAAAAATTAATGTAATTTAAAATCTCGAAATGAAAAAAAGATATTTGAAACTAATTGCCGGTTTGATGTGTTTTAAAAATGTACAGCCCATTTCTCATTACTGATGGGCCATTTTCTCGGCCAGCCGAATGAAAGCTCTCCTCGTCTTGAAAGATTTGCAGCCCAACAGGCCTGACAAAGCGACTTACTTGGCAAATCACAAAAAAACTGGGCTGTGGCCGTGGACCCAGCTGTCAGCCTCTCCACGTACAGTACTCTTCCGATGGAAGTCGTTCCTTGACCACGTTGACCACGCCGCGCGGAGAGCACCACGGCGGTGGACGACGGCGAGGCCTAGGAAGGGGACGACGCGGAGCCGGGGAAGACGCGGCAGTGGAAGCCCGCGCGGAGAGGAGTACGAGGGTTCACTGGTTCGGCTGCGGTGTGAGGCTGCCGTCGCCGCAGGGCCTGGCCAGCGGTGGGAATAGTAGGGGGCGGTGAGGCCTCCGCGGCAGCACAGCCGGCCACGGGAGGCAGGAGCATGCGGCACGACCGGCGCTGCTTTGGGCGGCTGGAGCAAGAAGACCAGAGGTTGAAGAAGCACTACGGCCGTTGGATGGACATCGTACGGTCACTGGAGCTAGAATCGTTCATATTGACTAAGTTGACAAAGCCCTTCGTCCCCGTCAACTTAGTAGGCCCACAAGTCAGCCTCCCACCAAGGTGGGTCCCAGCTAGCCGGGGGAGTATTCATTTTTTTGTGCGTAATAAGGAGGCACTTCCGGTGGGTCCGAGCTGACAGCGGGGGGAACGTTTTTTTCGCGAAATACGGTGGCCCGTCAGGTGGGTCCCAGCAGTCAGGGGGCAAACGTTTTTTCGCAAAATACGGTGGCCCGTCCAGTGGGTCCCTGCTGTCAGTTGGAGGAATCATTATTTTCCGCGTAATAAGGAGGCACTTACTTGCTGCGGCCGTGGACCCAGCTGAGACTCTCCACGTACAGTATACTTCCGATGGAAGTCGTTCCTTGACCACGTTGACCTCGCCGCGTTCCGTTGCATGCATGCGTCCATGGGCGTGGTGCGTCCCCACTGTCAGCCTCTCACGTACAGTCATCTTCCGATGACTCTCGGTTGTTGACCACGTTGACCACACCGTGCCGAGCGCACCCAGACTGGAACGACCCGGAGATGGGGAAGACGGGGCAGTGGAGTCGCAGATGGAGAGGAGTGGGAAACTTCACTGGTTCGGGTGCGCGGCAGCACAGCCGCGGTGCCGCCCACGGGAGACAGGAGCAAGAACAGAGGTTGAAGAAGGAGCACGGCTGTTGGATTAACATCCAACGGTCCAGCTGCTAGAATCATTTGTTGATTAAGTTGACAAAGCCGTGCGTACACGTCCGCTTAGTAGGCCCACAAGTCAGTCACCAAATCTGACGGGTCCCAGCTGTCAACGGGATGAATAATTTTTTTCGCAAAACAAGGAGGCACTTCCTTCCGTGCGAAGATACAGCCGGTGGGTCCCAGCTGTCAGGTGGAGGAAACATTTTTTTCAGCTTAATAAGGAGGAACTTTCCTTGCGTGCGACCATGGACCTCGTGGGTCCCAGCCGTCAGGCTCTCCACGTACAGTCCTCTTCCGATGACTCTCGTTTGTTGACCACGCCGCACCGAACGCAGCGAGGCGGTGGACGACGGCGAGGCCCCGGACGGGAACGACTCGGAGATGGGAAAACGCGGCAGTGGAGTCGCAGATTGAGAGGAGGAGAAGGGTTATAACTGGTTCTGTTGCGGCGTGGGGCTGTAGTCTGTGGAGAATAACAGGAGGTGTCGAGGGGTGGAGGGATAGCCTGGCCGGCGGTGGGGTAGCGCTTCGCAGCGATGCGTGCTAAGCAGAGCCGCTAGCCGCCGGAGGCCGGACCAGGCGGTCCCGGCGACGCTGGAGGAAGAAGACGAGAGATTGAAGGTGCATGCCGGCCGTTGGATATAAATCCAATGGCTGTGGATGACACAATCATTTGTTGACCAAGTTGACAACGCCCTGCGTAGGCTTCGACCTATTGGCCCACATGTCAGCCTGCAAAAATGTGGCATATATTTAACCCATGTTTTCTAGAATGTACAGTCCATTTGCTGGGCTGGGTGAACAAATAATTTCGCGTCAATCAGGCCCATTTATATTTTCTAAGAAATCCCAGCCCATTTGCACTTCCTTGAAATACACGTATTAGGTGGGCTCGTTATATATATAATGTTATGTTAGAAGGAGCAATTAATATCAAAGAATAAACCGGAGAGGCACATTTATATATATATATAATTAAGAAATTAGCGAGTTATTGCTCAAAATAAAAATGAGCGCGTTATTATTAAATTGGTCCTTAAAATCTTCGCAAGCTTTTGTACGCAATCACCAGGATTTTCCTTGCCTGTGAGTCAAAAACAACCAGGATTTTCCTTGCCAACTTCCGTTAAACATTTACTTTTATAAGTTAATAACACGTGGGATGTTTTTATAATGTATATATAAGTCTCTATAAAATATACGATAATAGTAATAATATAAATATATATAATGTGGTTAGAAGGGAAAACATAAATTGGACACAACATTACTTTTATAAGAGACCTGCGTTTTATACCCCACAGTAGGCATACTAACAAGTTCACACACAAATACAACAGAAAAGGTAAACATTCATATCAAACTCAGGTTCACAGGACACGTTCATATTCATAGCCAACATTCACTATCAACAACTCAAAAGATTCATATATACACAAGCTCAGCATATCTATGCATCCAAATGATTGATAGATCACACGACAATATTCATACATAATTCACAAAAAGATTCAGATATACACATGTTCAGTATGTTTATGCATCCAAATGATTGAGATCACAGCCAATATGATCCATGGACGAACTTTAATTACCTAGGGTACAGACTGGTAAATGGTGTTCAATCGGAGGTACTTCTTGCTAAAATTAGTTCTTGTACGAGTAAACTTTCGAGTACATAAGAGGCAGCACAGACAATCTGAACTTTGCTTGTAGGTTTATCCTCAAATAGTGGCCTCGTGCCGAGGGAGGTTTGAGCAACTTGGCCACTACTTTCATCCAACTAGTTTACTGGCTCATCTTGGTCCTGTATCTCGCCAAAATTCTACATTGCAGACGAGAAAGGAGGCGGTTGAGAAAATGAACCACCCAAATTTTTTGTGCAGTTCAACTGAAATGGAGCATCCTTGGCGTGCAGACTGATTAAGTGCCAGATGAATATACGCGTCAACCAACTTGTCTGGAATCTTTAGACTCCATGCCATATAGTTCGCTACCATATGTGCCGATAACCAAAAGGCACAAGTTGGGACCAAAGACTGGACTGCGTTTTTCTGGGCTATGCACCAAGCAATATTTTTGGCGTTCACTCTCCTAATACTTGGAGTTTGACAATTGGTTGACGCCGGTTGATACTCGAATGAATATAGGCACTTCTTGTCAACATCGATGCTTGTCTGAGTGAACTTTGGAGTACATAGCAGCAGCATAAGTACCTGTCCATCTGATCATTTTGTGCAGTTCTACTGAAATCACCCGATGTAATGATTTGCCTGCGAGTTCAGGCTCCAAATTACTCCTTTATGAAATCGGCAAACAGTAGCACAATACCAAATTACCAATACATATGACAGGCACAATAATCAGGATAAAGACCAGTACCAACCTGTGTGAGGTAGCATATCAATTACTATTTCCTTTGACTGGAAGCCGAGATAAGCCAAGCGACTGACAGCAAAGGAAGAAAGCAAGCGGAGATTAGCGACTGACAGGAAAGGACGGAAGCTGTCGAGGCAATGAAGCACCCAAAGTTTTTGTGCAGTTCCACCAAAATCGAGCATCCCTGTTGGCACATATATTGAGAGAGTGAGATTACTGTAATAGTGGGACTAGTTGATGAAACATACACTAACAAATAGAAGCACCCTCATTATCTTAATGGGTAAAGTTAGCAACATAGTAGTCTTGCTTAAAGAGAGGTATTAGTTTATTTAATCAGTGCCAATTAGCTCAACTCAACACTCAAAGCATTGCCATTTATCATAGGTTGCAAAACTTTAACGTGCAAAGATAAAGGAGTTTCTCATGACAGTAGCACGATACAAATAGAGATGACAGCAAACTAATATGGATGAAGGCCTTAGGCCCGTACCAACCTGAGAAAAAAAGCTTATTCATGTAGTCCCATAAGAGATGATAAAGCACTCACTGGAATCACACAATAGTATATATTTTTGTGCACTTCAAATGTATGGTTGAAATCACTCTTGTTTACCAGTGCTGAGATTATATCGAAAGATTATCAAGAACTTCCAGCAGAGTTAAAGCACTGGCTGGGATACAGTTCATTGTATTGTCTTGTGTAGTTCCACTAAAATGTATGATTGGCACAACATGATCCCTGTTTGCACAAGTAGGAACAAGGTGAAACCTTCATTAGCTTAGTGAGAAAGGATAGGAAGACATTAGCATATTACTCAAACAGTAGCATCAAATTCATGATGGACAATACGCAAAACATTGCCTCATTGAACCAATGGCAATAAATTGACATGCAAAACAATAGCACTATTATGTCATGACACTAATAATATTCCCTCCCTGCTCCACCACATGATTCACCTCCATAGACAAACATACACACGTACATGATTCAGCATAGGGTCCTACTAAAGATTTGTTTAACTCCAACAGGAAAATTAGGCAGTAATAAATTAGTGGTACTTAAGTACTCCTAATTAATTAAGTGAGACAGCAGAAGTGGAAGGGCTCCCTGGAGGATCGTCTCACATGTAAGGTAGTCGTTGCCGGAGCCCTTGAATGGCCTCGACTGAGGCCTCTGGCTTCAGCAAGATCGCCTTGGCACTGTTTATTCTTCTTCTTCTTCCTCTTCATGCTCTGTTTCTCTTTCTCCTCACCAGTTGGTGAAACCAAGTACATGATTGGCCTTCTAATTCAGAATTGGTTTTGTCAGTGAGGGAGTACAAGTGTACTAGTAAAAAACAGCATTATTTTCTCATGGCAGTCGGAAAATAGAGATGAACACATGCATTAAATATCATTCTTACCTAAAGGAAGGTTATGGCGCCAATATGGATGATGAGGATTGGAACACAGATCTCCCTTTGTGCAGTTCCACCAAAATGAACCAACTGTTCCATTCTGACATTCCAGTTAAACAGCACAAAAGTCACTTCTTTTAAGAAGAGTTTTGTGCAGTGCACCAAAAGGTCACAACAGCAACCAGGTGAATTGGATATCCCTGTTTGCACAAAAAGGCACAGAGGAAACAGTCAGAGTCTCAAACAATTACAGGCAAAAACATTTGGCTAAACTTGTCATGGCTTATAACAGTGGCATGGCTTCATTTTTACCAGGGACATTAGATTAAGAACAGCTAAGGCTGCGTTCGGTTCACAGGTTTGGTGCAGGATTTTCGTAGGAACACAATTCCTACGGTATTCTTTCCCTTCCAACCGTTCGGAACACGGGAAAGGTGAATAGTGTTTCATAGGAAAGCTGGTCTGGTAGTACTGATTCCATAGGATTAGAAACATCCACGCGCTGCTCATTTTTTGGGCGGAAGCCCGAGGCAGGCGCTCGCTGCCATGCGTTAGACAGGTTGCTGTGCTGTGTTGCCGGAATAAAAAAATCAACCTATGTGTGGTACGTGAGGTGAGGACAAGAGTAGTCACTGTGCAGCTGAATAAACAAATAGCATCTCATACTGCCAAGCATGCTACTCTAAAAAAACAAATCTGTACATTTCGTAGTCCATCCGAACACATTCTCTTGAGAGTTTCCTCCGGTTCGCTGTTCCATAGTTTTATACCTACATTCCTTTCCTATTCCTCTATTTTCATCAAGACCTATGTTTTCTGCCCCTTTATTCCGAACGGAGCCTAAATATTTGGTATAAGGGCATGGGACAGTGGGTGCACCAGCAGTCCAGCACCATGTACGTAAACAGGGGCATAAAGTGGTGATTCATAGTTTGTTGCCCCGAGAAACAAACATCCAAGAAACATATCTGGGTTGGTCCCATTTTTGTTCACTCTAGCCACCTACTCCTATGTGTGGATAGCAAATCTAGTCCTGGTCATACCACTGTGTACAGCGTTACCCCTATATTTCCCTTTTCGACCAAGAGACCGGTTGGATGACCAGTCTGTACTACTTTCACCCCCTTTCCTTCCTGTTTGTACCAAGTCCGATGTACATACTAAATTCCCCCACCCCCACTTTATTTCTTGTTTGAACCAAGTACTCCCTCCGTCCGGAATTACTTGTCATCAAAATGGATGTGTCTAGAACTAAAATACATCTAGATACATCCATTTCAATGACAAGTATTTTCGGACGGAGGGAGTACAAGATTCGACTCCATGAAGTAGCTTTACCTCTAACAATAGAAGAAAAAAATGTGACGTTGGACCATCCGATCGAGAGGGGCTGAGAGGTAGAAAATGATGCACATGCAGCGACGTAGCGAGCTGGGGAAGTAGAGCTAAGGCGGTTTCGAACGAAGATATACCTGAAGGTCGTCGGGATGTGGATAGGTGGGCGGCGGGAGGCCGGATCCGCCCACAGGCAACGACGAAGGGATCGGAGGACCTCCCGCGCCGGCGCTCGGCCAGAGATAACGGTGCGGCCGGCAGTGGGTCTCCTCCCTCGCTGTCGACGACGGCCTAAACGCTGCCCCTCCTCCCCTTCACCGGCGGAGGGGGATACGTCCGGATCTGTAACCAGCGGTGAGGATAGAAAGCCAGTGTTTTTTGAAGGGAGAAAGACAGTGTTACTACCCCTATCTTGTTTAGATCTGGAGAGGATGAGAGTGTGTGAATAGAGCAACCCTAGCAAGCAAGCGCGGAGGCTCCGGCCTATATATACGTAGTGGGGTAGTTTTCCTTTTTCACTCCATCAAAACAATCGTTTAAAATTGTGTACTACTACATGCCAGGTCGCGGTTTTTTTAGTTGTTGATTGTTTTTTGAGATAGCTACCCGCTTGTTCCAAGTGGTGTTACGGTGTGCCAGGTCGCACTTTGTATCGTTCAAGTCTGGTACTACAAGTCCCTCCATTAAATGAACAACCACCCCCTCGTAAAAATTGTGAACAAGCCCACGGCTAAAATTAGCGGAAACGTGGGTTGCCCCAACATGCATTATTATTTATATTTTCTACTCCCTCCGTTCCTAAATATAAGTCTTTTTTATAAGCCACACCTAAGACAAGAATTTTTTTATTAGCAGTGAACCCCACATGTCATAGACACAAAAATTGTGGCAAGATTCCCTTAGGCAAGCCAAAGTGTGTCTAACAATTTGAGCAACTCAGGTTAGGCAAGTGTGGCAAGTGTGGGAAAAATAATGTGGCAACATAAGACAAACATAGTCACAATCCAAACAGCCCCGTAATTTTTTGTGACATGCATGAAAATTTGGTTAGTTAAATTTATAGTCAAAATTTGGCAAGGTGCATCAAATCAACACATGCAAGTATCAAAAGGAAAGTCACGGCATGCATGCATGCGTTGTACTCCCTCCGTTTCCAAATATAAGTCTTTTTAGAGATTGCAACAAGTGACTACATACGAAGCAGAATATGTCTACTCCTACATACGAAGTAGCCCATTTGAAATGTGTAAAAAGACTTATATCGAGTGCAGTGCTTTGATGTGTCGCGTCAACTCGTACAAGACCGAGAAATTTGATTACTACAACGCCCTCTCCCTCGCGGACTGAGCTCCGGTGCCTTAACTGCACCTGCCTTTGGCTGCATGACAGGAGGGCCAACCACCTGTTGGGCCCACCTGTCATAGACGCAAAGGCAGGAGCAGTAAGTAGAAGCTTTCGCTACACGCTATCCCTCCCGCACGAGGTGGACGGACATGCAGCAGTGGATTCGATACTGTAGAAGTAGGAGTAACATCATTGTTCGTCTTCTCGAAGAGGCGAAGAGCCAAGCGCAACCCGAACGTGGCAGTTGCGAACGCTCGCGTGGTGCGGTTCCTTGGAGTACTAGCCAGGCTCTTGCATGAGACAAAATTGCTATTGTTTAACAATTAAACTCCATTATCCATTGGTTGATACTCATTCTGCATAGGTCCACGCGCTTAGCACCGTTTCCTCCTGGGGTCACCAATGTTTATTTGCTAATTAATAGCATTGCATGCAATGAACTAGCCATTGCAAGTCATTAAAAGCATGCACACCTCTCATCTCTTATTGGTTGATATGTCAAGAAACAAGAAACAAGGTAGAAGTTAATGCACCGCGCCTAAGTGTTTTGGGACTATTTGGTTTTCGTAAGATGACTTACACACCTAGACGGAGGGAGTAGTATAGCCCTGTAAACCGGAAAGGAGTATTTGCCTTTCTAGAGATTTCAACAAGTGACTAGACTACACCGTGTGCAGTACTCCCTCCCTTCCGGTTTATAGGGCTCAAATCTCAAATCTCATGAACCAAGGCATTTTGCGATTGGAGGAATGTATCTCGTACTTTACAAAACTACCCTAATTAAACTCATGCATTAATTACGTAGTTCTCTCGTTTTCCTCTCCGCCTTGGTCGCGGTGCACAATATTGAGCACTCCTATATGACTAGCCGCTCTATCTACATGCGGGACATTTCAAAGCATCCGGGCCCGCGTGCCATCCACCAAATCACAGCGAGGTGCTACAGTCGAGACTCACCTGTCACCCCGGTGTGGCCGTCATGACCCGTCATATCACAAAACCCACACCTTTACCAGCAGTGGTAAGGTGGCCTCCAAGTTGGACTGGACGAAGCAACCATCATTTCACTGGAACGCTCGTTCAAGCCCTTTCTTCCCTTTCTTGAAGAAAACCTCACTCCAGGCTACTCACTTCTGCCATTTTTCTTCTGTACCGACGAAGGAAAGGTGGGCGAATCAGTTATGCTGCTATATTTTCATTCCAAGAATCTTCTTTTTGCGAAGCACCGACCGATTCTCACATCCTATTCTTTTCCCGTTTTCATTGCGATTGTGGTTTCCTTTCGATTGCTTTTTGTTTGTCAGTTCATTGATGGATCCTGGAGCACTAGGCAAAGAGTTGCCGGCGGACAACCCACTGGAGACAGCGATCTCCAGGAAGCGAGCACCGACCAACGAGTTGACCATGTTGGCGGGCCAACCCATGGAGACGAAGAACTCCAAGAAACAAGCACTGGCCAAAGAGTTGAGGACGTTGGCGGACGAACTCCTCAAAGAAAGTTGGAAGAACAGCAAGGGCCCCACCGTGCCTACCCCAGGAACTCTGATTGCCACCTATGTGAGGCTCAAGACCGAGTTTGAGGAGATAGTCGCCGTTGAGAAGCAGTATTCCCCTGGCAAGGTGATGGCCCCCATCGAGGACGAGGAGATGGCCCCCGGAGGGATGAGATCCCCCGGTGAGCTGCACAAGGTAAAAAATAATGGCTTATTACCATAGTTGTGGTTTTTGATTATTTGCAATGTGCTTGCTAATATGTTAGGGTTGTGCAGGTGCCGGTGGACGTCCTTGATGATTCCGATGTCGTGGCCCGTCCTGTTGGCATCGCCCCGGAGATCGATTCCGATGCCGCTGTCCATCCTGTGGACATCGCCCCAGAGATCGATTCCGATGTCGCGGTCAGTCCTGTGGACATCGCCCCAGAAATCGATTCCCATGCCGCTGTCCGTGCTGTGGTCATTGCCCGAGAGATCGATGACAAGAAATAGTTGGTCGCGCTAATCCTTCAGGGTAGTTTGCATTGCCCTGTGTTTAATTACCAGAACGATGCGTGTTATCAAACCATCTTAGGGCTAGTGCACTGTCTTGTGTGGGCGGATCTTGCTACTTTTGTTTGATAGTGAATCATGCGATGAATCATGCGAACCCTCTCCGAGTTATGGAAACAGATGTATCCTCACCAGCTTTTGATGTAATATATGGCATGCTTAGATGTAAGTTTGAACTGTTTATCATATCAGCAGGGCTTGTTTGATGATTCTTGGTGTTAGTAGGCTAGCTACTGTGCGAGCTATAGTACTTGCAAAACACTCACCGAAGAGAAACGTTGGGGCTGATGAGCTCGTGGTACGCTTATACTTATCCCTCGTCGATCGACCAATAGCCCTAGCTCCTAAAATTGTAGGCTTAGCGATCGATCAGACAATAGTCGACATACATTCAGGCCTCATTTGGTTCATAGGGTAGGAAAATCGTAGCAAAAGTACAGAGAACGTGCAACACAAAATCATAGCAGTGCAGAGACGTACTCCCTCCGTTCCAAAATAGATGACCTAGGCGGGCTAGTTTGGCCTAGTGGGTTTCAGTGATATGACGTGGTACAGTGCCGTCCAGTCTTCGCGTGTGGTAGCAGTATTGCGGGTACAGTAAGTTTTCTTGAAGAAGCGGAATTCAACGAAGTCATGATGGTTCCTTCGTCCGAACAACTTACAGTGGGAAAGGTTGGGCCTGCGATACGACCGGGGTAGACCAGGATAATTTTGTGCATGGCAGGTGGACCAGGATGGTCGACGTCCCACATGTCGGCGAATGAAAGTATTCTTTCCGATATAGAGGACGAGCAACGAGTATTCATTGTTTATTTTTGATGAAAGCTATTGTCTCCACTGTTACGACGGAGGAGTGTGAAACACGGCAGCCCAGTGAACTTGGCATGTGCACCACTCCCTCCTTCCTCATGTAATGCCCAGGTTACAGCTTTTTCTCACTTTCTCTCTATCTATTTCCTCTCAAATGTTTTTTACCTTTCTTTTTTAAGACACAATTGTTTTTATGCCTTTTTTAGAATTATTTTTTATACCTAGGAGCACGTGTAGAGACGGGCTCTTGCAGAGCCCACTCCTTGACTTTGTCAATGCCTCTCTCTCCTCCACATAAGGAGTACTACTTGCTATGCATGCATGCGGCGGGCAGCTGGCGTCTTGAGGGGCCAGGGCGGTGAGAGCGGGCTCCGGAAGCGGTCCGGACTCCAGCATGGCCCACCTCACATTATCACCATATATTTCTTGGAGTCCGTGCGCGGCGGGCGGGCGATCTCTTCTCCCTCCCCCGTTTCTCTCTTCTCAGCCGACGCCCGCCGAGCGATTAGATTTCGGCTATCGACGGTTTATTCAATTACGGTCCCACATGTCAGTGAAATTGCAAGACAACGCGTGTCCCCTCTGGTGAGCGGCGTGCGAGCCGGACTGTCGGGGTTGCGACGCGTACGAGTCGTAAGTGTGCCGCCTTTTCCTTTAGAACTTGCGAAGCGTAACATTTTCGCGCGATCGATCGATAGAAATCCAGAACAAAATGACGAGGGCGGTGCTTTCCCGCTCGTTAGGCGGGCTAGTTCGAGTGATATGACGTGCTACAGTGCCGTCCACTTGCTCCATTTTTATGTAAGCAAGAGTTTACACTCTTACGCGGGAGGAGTGCGAAACACCGCGGATCTGATTTTGATCGAGGGATAACTGTTCCCTGCCAAATAATGGAGGATTGTTAGCGATTATAGCATGATAGTTAGGGCATCTCCAGCGCTGGCCCACAAATTTACACCGGCATCTGTCCGAGGACACTGATGGATGCCATCCGATGCTGCCCGCATACCTTTCGACAACTATATGAACTAACCGGACGAAATTCGTGCAAACAAAGCAAATTTCAAATTAACCGGATGAAATTCATTACATTTCGAAAACTTTTCCTACAAACTGGACGAAATTCATTACATATTTCGCACAAACCGTACTAAAACCTACTGTAAACCTAATCTAAACGATCGCCGGCGCCCGACCACCATGTCCGGCCATGAACCCGAGAAAGCCGGCCATTGCCTTTGCCTCCTCCTCATCCGCCTCGATAACCTCCTCCTCCGGAGCACAAGGTTCTGAAGATTTCCGCCTCCACGTCGCCGTCAAGCGGCTAATCGGCCGCCGATGTTTACCCCACCAAGCTTGGCGTCGACTGAGTGGAGTAGCGGTGGCCTTCCCGGGACCAGAGCGGCGGCGACCTACCGTGTACTACTCTTCCTCGCTGCCGGCTGCGCCCGCGCACGCGCGCCGGCTTCGTGGTCGTGGCGGCGGAGGGCGGCCGGGGGGGTGCCGGCGATCTCCTTCGTTTGCTCCTGCGACAGTACGTCGAAGAGAGCTTTGGAGCGCGCCCGGAGCGGAGCCGCCGATGTCCCTCGTCTGCTCCTGCGACAGTACGTCCAAGAGAGCTTCGGAGCGCCAGGAGGCCATGGTTGAAGTGGTGCCGACAGAAGGAAGGGACCGGAGGAGAATAAGTGTGGGTCTTTGGCTATGGCTGGGAGCTGGGGCTCAAGTTAATATAGCGGGCGAATGGCAATGAGCCGCGGCAGACGGATGGACAACTGGCGCCGGAGTAGGTTCGTCGGGCGTGAATGCGGACGCTGCTTCAGTGACTTAACTGCAGATGCGTTTGGGTTACTGACATGTGGGCCCAACGGGCATCTGGCCCGCATGTCAGTGACACACCAATTGCACCTGCAGTTAAGTCCGGTGAATGCGGCATTGACATTCTGGAGAGACGGTGACCGTTTCAGGCGGGAAGCGCGCGCTAGCGATGGAAGGGGTTTCGGTGTGCAGTGGCACTAAGATCGGTCGCTCACGATAGTACATACTCCGTACCATACTACCATAGTACCCTCTCTAGCTTAGGCTGTTTTATAGATTGTCGTTGTGATGGACGATATACATGAGCAAGGCGGTCCGAGTATGACCGTTGGTGTTGAGCCAGGTGAATACATGCTCGGCGTTCGCGTAGGCCTCCATCAAACGTCTAAACAGTAATGTCAGGCACCGCCGGGGCGCGCAGGTGATGGGCTCGCCGTTTGCGTTGCGCCATGAGCAGGACTTTGATTTAGAGGGCGACGTGCATGCATTAGCATGCTTTGACAGCGTGAGCGTGAGTGTCTGACGCGAAGTATTTCATTTTCATTTGGCTGACGAGGGTGCGTTGCAGCGACGAGTCCGTGGTTTGATTCCCCACATACGCATAATTTTGGTTTTTACAGTATTTCTTTCTCCATTGACAGGTAGGCCCGCGTAGATAGATAAAGAACACGAGCTGATGAGGCGCATGCGGACTGTTTGACTGGTCAACCAGACAAATACGGAGCTATACGCTGAGCCAGTGACCGTATAATCACCATATCTCGTATACAATGATCAAAGTGAGCTATCAAGACAAGTTCGATGACCGCCAATGCATTTTACTCGGTAATAAATGACCAGGATTGAAGGGGAATCCAAATTTGCTTCGTCTTCTGTCCTTGAGCTCTTGACAAACCAATGCACTATACGGTTGTCCGGCCACTCCACCCCAGAGCTCTCACCAAGCGTCGTTCATGCCACCGCGCCGCACACTAACCGGTAAGGCAGCGATGGCATCCCGCCGCGCCGAGTTCCTCGCCGCCCACGACCGCACACAAAATGGTAGGGAAGCGATGGCATCCCGCCGTGCCGAGTTCATCGCCGCTCGCGACCTCACAACTATGTGGGAGGAATTTGAAGATGCCAAGGCCGAATGGGCGGTAGAGCAAGAGGCGGCCAAAGCCGCACAGAGGGAGCGGAAAAGTCAGAAAGCACTCAAGAAAAGAGAGGCCCGCCGCCGCAAGAAAGAAAAGGACGCACGCGCTGCTGCGGAGAGGTCGGCGGAGATCCAAGCACGGTGGGGTGTCGCCGACAAAGCCGGGAAGGAGAACGACGGCGTCTGGCCAGCATGTGAGAAGTAGTAGTACTAGTAGTTAGTGTGTGTGTCTGTGTCTGAGTACGAGCATGTACCAATACTACTAGTTACTACTGTAGTTTTTAGAGCAAATTACCAGTACATTAGCCTAGACTAAATGGAAAAATTCCTATCCTAAGCATCAAATGGCATCTCTTTCTCTATAGGAATTGAGATGCATGTCATCTCACTTCCTATGATTTTCATATTCCTATCCTATGAACGAAAGGAGGCCTCTGTTGGAGTAACTACTGTAGCTAGCAGTACTGCTGGTACAGTAGTTTTCTTCAAGAAGCGGAATTCAACGAAGTCATGATGGTTCCTTCGTCCGAGCAACTTCAAAGTGGGAAGTGGGCCTGTGATTTGACGGCTCATTAGTCATTGTTACTGCGGCGCGACGACCTGGGTGACTCTCCCTTGGAGTTCTGCGTGCATGGCAAGTGGACCAGGATGGTCGACGTCCCACATGTTGGCGAACGGAAGTATTCTTTCCGATATCGAGGAGCAAGGAAACCGCGTGGTATAGTATCACTGCTGATTGGTTCGCAAAAAAATAGTATCACTGCCGATTTATAATTATTTTTTATTTCTGATGAATGCTAGCGTTTCAACTCTTACGACGAAGGGTGCCAAACACGGCACGTGCTGGATGTCCCACACGTCAGCGAAAGGAGTGGGACATGAACAGCGTGGTAGAGCCCAGCGTAAAAAAACAGCGTGGTAGAGCGTCTCCACTTCTTCCACTTCTGGGTCGGAGACCACACGTAGTAGTACTTAGTGGTATGAACGATACAAAGTGCGACCTGGAGAGAAAGACACGTCTAGTTGGAAGGTCTCGGGGCATACACGTAAACAAATATAAAAGTTAATATGTGCCTCCAACTAATATAGTAGTAGTAGAGTACTTAGGCACGTACTCCATAACATCACCGTGCATTGCACGTACAACATTTAGTGGTAGTACGTAGTAAGAGACAAATGCCGCCCAAGAGTTCCCTTCTCGACCTACTTTTGGGTGTTTGGTAGAGTGTATGGAGGGTGCATGAGTCCACACTAGTTTAGCACAAATACACTAGAAGCATGCATGAAGAGAGCATGCATGAAGAGGGGTGTTGAGTTGAGCATGCATGAAGAGGGAACAACTATGCTGAGACGAGAACGCAACCAAACACACCCTATATGCCACGCATGTTCATACCATTTGTGCCTTTCTACTTCACTTACTGCGCTACATTACTCAGGTTCGTACGTCCACTCCTGGGTACATGTCCGTCTCGTAGTTCCAGTCCCACGTGTTCTTCATATAGATGGAACGATCCTTGCATAACACGTGCACCTTGATGCTAGATGTCTCGCGTGTTGGCAAAAGGATGAACAAAGCTCACGTAAAAAAATAGAGTGGAAGAACATAGATTCCGGACGACCGAGAAGGAGCAAGGAACCTCGTGGTGGAGCGTCTGCACTCATAATATTTAATATTATTCAGCGATATAAAATTAACCAATCATCTCCACAGTGGACTGGAAGAGTACGAAACACGGCAGCCCAGTGTAGTTACATCATACTAGTACATGGCTAACCCACGCTATCACCATATTTCTTGGCTTCCGTGCGACACCTATCTCTAGTAATCCAGCAGCCTGTATCGCTTCTCCCTCCTCGTCTCTATCAAAGTGCGGCGGGCTGGCGTTTCTGCCGTCTATTGAGGTCGGTTAACTATCACATGTTAGCGACATGCCAAGAGCATTCTAAAAAAATTCCTTTCACGTTCCGTTTTCAAAAAGAAAAAAATCCTTTCACGTACGAATTTGCCTGTATGCTTTGAGCAACTTGCATGTCCTATACTGCTCCTGTTTGATACTCTAACTTAGCTAGAGGTTAGACTAACTCATGACTAACCCTGAACTAACTGTAGCCAAAGAGGTGTTTGGGTGACAGGGTTAGATTGACAATAAATGCACTTCATGGAGAGAGAAAAGTGATTTTTCAGTGGTCCCAATGAGAACTATCTCCAGTTAGCACCTCTTGGGTGGGATAGTTTTTTTGGTGGGTTCGGTGCAACTTGCTCCAATTTAAACCCTCATGCTTGGATACTTTAGGGCTATTTGAGCCCCAACTAGCTCAAACTAACTCTAACCCATGGATCCAAACAGGGCCTATGGCCAGTCTCGACGCGGAGCAGTCGCGTGCACCGGGAAGCGGCGCTCTCTCGGCCGTCGCGCCACTTCAAAGCCGGCGCCAGTGAGAGGTCGCCTCCGCTCTGGCCGGGCATTAATGCGGCACTGACGCTCCAGGGCGACGCTGACCGTTTCACGCGGGAAGCGCGCGCTGGCAAGGGAGTATAGGTTTTGAACCGTTTCAGGTGTAGTACTGGTAGTTTGCAAAACTACTCAATTATTGCACTCAGTTTCCTAAGAAATTGTGGTAAAAAACGTTACTCCACAGCCCGCTTCCCTTCTCCTTCCTCTTCCACCGCCACGCGCACGTCCGCGGGAAGCGACCGGTCAACCCTTATATAGGAGTGCTAGCACAAAAATATGCATGCATGACCACTAAAATTTCCATATTAAAGTGCCGCTCCGGCGGGAGTATGGCGTATGTTGTTACCTTCGGCTGGCTCATGGCTACCGGGCGACGGCGGCCAGAGAAGAGGCGGCGGGAGGGGAATGAATGCAGCTACTGTTTGGGTTCGCCTTCCGGCTCAAATAAATGCGCAGCATCACGTGTACTCGCCGGTGCACAAATTGTAACATACGTGTCTGCTTAAGTGGGTGTCACGTTACTGGTGTGTGTGTGAGAGAGAGATTCTGAGAGACAGAGTGCGTGTGTGCGACTCTACTCTTCGGACATGTACTCAACCTTTTGTATCGGGATATAAGTATAATGGTATTTACTTTAGCTAGTGATTTACGTGGCCATGTTAACGTGCTTGTGTCAAAAAGATGTCACTTCCTGCTCATGATTTGCGTTATATAATTACAAGCAAGATTCTCGTGCATTGCACGGAACATCAATATGCATTTTTTTACAAAACACCTGTTGTGATTAACCCATGCAAGAGTAATCCCATGTGTAAATACTAATGATATCTCGAGAATTTTATCGAAAAACTGGTATCTCGAGAATGTCATCGAAAAAATGAAAGATGAGAGATAAGGCGAGGAGGAGTGGAGCGTGGTGGTGACTGGTGGTCGGAATGGGCGGAGGCATGGGGATGGACGGCGCCGGCAGGCGGCAGCGGCCACCATGCATGCTAGGTTGTTCTAGAGACTTATTCCTTTTTTAATTGATGAGCAATGAGGTTGCGGGAGATAATGATGTGGAGAGAGGTGCGGGTATATTTTGTAAACTTATCATAGTTTGCTTTCTATCCGTCAGATATAGATCATACGGTCTGTATTACAAGATGGCAGGCACACCATCATCGCCAACTCATTTCTTTATAAGGGTACAGATGATAAGTTTGCTGACTACTAAAGTAAAGTGGAATTTGTCCATGTTATGCAAGTAAATAAAGGTGATTGTTTATCATACGGGTAAGGTTGGATGAAGGGTGGTAGGAACAAATGCTCCGCCTAGAGCATGTGTGTGTGAGATGGAGTCTTAGTGTGTGTGTGTGGTGTGTGTGTGTGTGTGAGAGAGAGAGAGAGAGGAGAGAGAGAGAGAGAG